>NC_060278.1:98439892-98533110 GCF_021613505.1 Equus quagga
GTGGGCTCCTTCTGACTGCTCTCCGTACAACCACAGCCCCTCCCTCCACGACCACCCTTCCCCTTCCCGGCTCCGTCTTTCTCCAGGCCACTCACTGCCATCTGACGACTTGATGCTTTCCATGAGGCCTTAGGCTGGATTCTTCCAGAAGCCAACCCAGACTCTGAGTGTGAGTAGAGTGCTTTATCTGGAGGTGATCCCAGGGAGCCCTGCAGGAGGGCGGGGAAGGCAGGTGGGAAGGAAAAAGACTATCACGCCAACCCTGGTGGGTACTGAGCAGGGGACCACCGTGGGCGCTGGGTCAGTCCCTCTGGGGTCCTGTGGGAGACGGAGTGGAACGGGCCTCAGAGGGGCCGTGCAGGGGGCGAGGCTGTGGGGTGGGCTCCACCAGCTCCCATCTGGCCTTCGCTGATGGCCGCTTCTCAGGATGTCAACTCCCGGCCACGGGGGCTCCTGTGCCTGAGAAAGCCTCAGAGGGACAGTCTCAGGGTCAGGAAGAAGCTACCGTGGGGCAAAAACGGCGAGGAAGGAGGGGACGGGCGGGCACCGGCTGTGCGCTGCGCTTACTGTCCTGGGCTGTCAGTGGTTGTTGTCTGCCTCCCTCTGCAGATGGTGGGCTTCCGAAGCTGGGGTCTTTATCTGCTCTGTTCTTTGCTGCATCTCCAGGGGACTCGGTTGTGCCTGGCACATAGTTAGCCCTCGTAAAATGCGTGCAGAATGAATCAATGAAGCCTTAGAGAGTCACCTCTGAGGCTGCTGAGCTGGATATTTAGAATCCGGAAAGAACCCAAATTCTAGACCAAATGATTGATTTTGTTTCCCTCAGACCTTCCTGCCGTGGCTTTCTTGGCTGGTTCCGTAGCGGCTGCCGCCCTTTGGGGCCGCGTTGGGGCCGCGTTGGCTGTCACAGCAGCAACAGGGCTGCAGAGGGCCTCAGACCTGCCGGTAAAAGCTCCTTTTCCGGTGGGTGCTTGGGGCTGAAGCTTCCAGAGAGATGCCCTTTGATGTTGTCGCAGGCACGGCTCCTGATGGCAGCTGTGACAGTAATAGTCCCAATTACCCCAGCCATCTTGCTTGATGGGATGACCAAGAGCCCACAAATTGCTCCTGAGTGCACCTCTCTCACGACAGGTTTTTTGAAACCAGCCCATCTGGTTTGATCAGGAGAAGAAAACAACATATACATGTATTTTTCTTTTTTTCCCCTTTGGTGGAGGAGTTGCAATCATCTGAAAATCATTTGGAGATTGTCCGAATGCCTGAGACCCCAAGGACATGGACTCCTGAGCACCGTCTCCATCCTTAAAGGCCAGGCTTCCCTCTGGGCATCTCCAGGACCAGCACAGGGCCTGGCACCAGGCGGAGCTCAAAGCGAGGAGTATCTGTCGACCGCACAGGTGAGGTCAGATGGGAGCTGGCCCGCTGGCCTGTGGGATGTCCCACAGTCTGGATGAGTGTGACCGTTTCCCTCTAGATTCAGGCTAAAGGTTGTCAGCAGGATTGCTGCAGCCAGAGACTCTGCTGACCCATCGCAGGGAAAGGGACTCACAATGTCCCTTCATCTGTCATTGGGACATCAGGTTTGAGTCCTTAGTTAAGGTGGTGTCCGCCAAATTTCTTTGTTGTAAAGGACCCTTTTCCCCTTTGTAATTGCTAAGTAACGTGGCGTGGTAGGGGCCATGTGGGTATAGATCCCCCTGTTACTCAGATTCCCCTAAATCTTTCCTCAATGGTTTTGAGTCCACGGATGGTCTGCATCTGAGTCAACTATTACGTTGATAGTTGCAAATGGGGATTTTCTAACTCTGTCAGGCCTTCTCCGTTTGTTAGCTGGCATTCTTCCGTGAAGATGAACGGCCTCTTTTCCTGATCACTATTTTCAGTATCACTGAGGCCTCATGGATTCTTTCTTTACTCCCGGTATTTATATCCATGACCATAAGTGTTTTATGTGCAGATATTCCTAAGGTTGGCCAGTGGAGCCCCTTTATTCCAGCTGCTGTTTCCTTGATCTGTCCCCATCATCCTTTGAATACTTCGTAGCTTTCCGGTACGAGACAAAATCTTAAAAAAACATCAAGTCATAAGAGACAGAAAAGGAGGGTGCGTGTTCTAGGAGCCGAGTCATGACAACCAAATGCAATGCAGGATTTTTTATAGGATTCAAGAATTAAGGAAAAAAGCTCTAAATCTGACTGTACATTGAATTATATTTCTGCATCAACATGAAATATTATGAGGATAGAAATGGTTTTGACACATGATAGGAAATCATCTTTTTAAGGACAGATAGACTGAAGTGTTTAGGCATGAAATATGATGTTGTTTGCACCATACTCTCAAATGGTTTAGGCAAATAAAGGGAAAAATCCAGACACATATTATAAATAATACACATAGAGACTGAAGCAAGCGTGGCTCAGCGTTGCCAGCTGGTGATGGAGATAAAAGGGACGCGGGATGTGGGTGTCCACCGCACTACTTTTTAAACTTTTCTGTGCCTTTGACATTTTTCAAAATAATAAGTTGGGGAAAATAAAAATAAAATCAAATAAATCAGACAGAGAACAGGAACTGTGGTCAGGGACCGGCCTTTGGCCCTTTGCCTGCCCTGTGAAAATAGCTCTTATTGCTGTTGCCTCCGCGAGACACGAGGAATCAGACACAGTTTGTTTTACCAACTAAAGGATAAATCTAGATGATCTGAAGAGCATTTGTCTCTCTGTCATTCAGGAGAAGGATAATAAGGCAAGGAGGGAGGGAGGGCAGGAAAAAAAGAAAGATGAAATGAAGGTAGGATGGAAGGAAAGAGGGATGGAGGGCAGGAAGTTACTGATCAACATGGGGGAGCCAGGCACTGCTGTAGGTCCTTCCTCCTATGTTATTCATCTATTTCTAACAACAACTTTTAAAAGACAAGAAAAGGGAGGCTTAGGGAAGTCAAAAACCTGTCCTTTGGCCACAAAATAAAAACTGGTCATCTCAGATAATGATGCCCGGTAAAGAAATACGATTAACCAATTAGTCATAAGGGCTGAAAGCTGCCTGAACATCGAGATTTATAAAATCTGACCGTGGTTTATGTGTTTTTCAAAGAAAGCTTTGTGGCAGGGAGGGTTGTGTCCTGTGGCTGAAACGTCAGGAGAGGCATCTGGACCTCCCGTGGCTGAACCTTGGCCCCGGGGTCGTCTGGGAAAGCAGCTAACGTCGCCTCTGCAGATACAGGGTTCCCAGGCTTCCGCCCTGGTGGTCGGGCCCCATCAGGCGGCTCCACCCCTCTGCTTCACGGCAGGAAAGGAGGCCCCCCGGGGGCGTGGCCTGCTGGGGAGCCCTGAGCGGGTGGCGGGTCTGGTCTGGTCTGGGCGCAGCCTCCGGACCCCTGGCCAGCGCTCCGTGGGGTTCAGAGGCTCATGGGCAGAAACTCGGGCCTCCTCATCGACTTGGAGGCTCCTAGGATCTTCGAACACGTGCGGTTTCAGCCTCGTGCCGTATTACGATGTAGCGGCCAGCGTTGAAAATTAGGATATTTTATTTAGGGTGAACGGGTGGGAATATTTCCACTTCCCCAGCCCGCCCCCTCCTTGCCACCTGCAGCTGTGGAAGGAAAGGACGCTTTCCCTCGCTTCAAGGGCGTTCCGTGAAGACGCCTTCTGATTGCACCCGGTAGAGATGTAAGCAAATTAGCCAATTAAGGCAGCTCCACGAACCACGCGCCACCTTCAGGCAACTCGCTCTTTACTTCCCACACGGGCAGGGAAACTAAAAAAGGAACCAAGTCAACATCTTGGAAAGAGAAAATATCTTTGATGAATGAATTAAAGTGAAAGATTTCTTGATTATTGGAAGCATCTGAAATGATTCTCACTCCAAGGTCGAAAGTCAACAGCACCTTCTCAAAGCAGAGTTCCTGCCGTTCCTTCAGGAAACTCTTTATTCAGGGTCTACGACGAGTCAGGTTGACGTGAAAAGATGGAGGGAAAGTAGAACAAACAGGATGTTAATCAGACACAAACAGGTATAGCAGACCTGAGCCCTCTGTCCGCATTCCTGGGGGCTGCTGTCTACGGAGAGCCAGGTCACACGAGGCCGAGAAGGTGACGCACGCCGTGCGTGGGAGGCAGCCCGAGTGGGCAGAGCCGGTTTGCTGGCAGGTGAAGCCTCACAAGGTGGTGGGTCCGACTGTTTTCGATGCTCCTTTCCAAGGTTACCTCCTCCTGAGGGGCTCCTGTCCCCCCTACCCCACCCCACCCCATCGGCAGTCCTGGACTGGGCAGGAGTGACTGCCCCCCGGGCCACAGTGGGGACCAGAAGAGCAGGGCCTCTGGGGTGGGGTGAACAGTGCAGAGAGCTGGTGGGGTGTGGGGGGCTGCAGACGAGGGAGTGAGGGGTGAATGGGGGAGAGTCTGGCCAGTCTCCCTGCTGACTGAGGTGTGGTTATGTGGCTTTCCCTGGGAACCTGGGACTGAGGGCGCATTGCCACAGGCAGCATGAGGGGCAAGTCACCAGAGAACCCCACCCACACCGGTTTCTCTGCCGCAGTGAGGACACCGCGTGGGTTGGGATGTGTCACTTGAATCGGAGTGAAGTTCTGACTGTTCACCCTCCTCGTCTTTTTGTGTGTGCTTGGCCTGCAAAGGGCAGGCCTGTTTATTACAATGGTAACACCCATTTCCTTGTCTGATAAGTGCATTGGGCAAGAGCCACGTGTCTGAGGTCACTGATGCATCCAGCCCCTGATTGCTCCCCAGGCAATGATGTCAGCACCCGGGACAGCTCCTTGCACACAGTGAGTGCTCAATAATTGTTCGTGTGAAGACCAGACACATGTCCTAGAGCAAGCGGGGGGCTGTCAGTGGATGGGTGTGGAGGAAAGACGTGGTCTCAGCCCTGGGGTTCTGGGGTTCCGAGCCCCTTCTAGTGAGGTGGGTGAAAGGAGAAAGCTGGGGGCGGACATGGGAGCCACTGGAGGCGTCCCAAAGTTGACAGCAGGGGTTCCCACTCAAAAGTCGGGGCTGTGCATGAGACGTGACTGCACTGGCGTGTTGGTAAACCGGGGCTTCAGGAAAAAAAAGCTCTGATTTGTAGCAACTGCTGGTTTCCGTGGGGGGTTCTCTGACCGTGGCTGATCCCAAGCTACCAGTTAATAGAATTCCTGAATATTTCCGGAGCGGCTCTCGGAGCTGGCTGTCCTCTGCACACACTGGCATGAGTGACCAGGCTGGTCCCCACTAGAGGTCTCACAGCAGATGTGGGGGCGGGGGCACCGTGGGCTGCGGGGGAGCGTGCACATCTCACCACACAACAGGGAGTGATCCTTGAATCACCACAAAGTCACAGACAATGAGGGTCTGGGGGTTCAGGCCAATTAACACCGGAGAGGAGAGCCCAGCAGGAATGGGGCAGGGCAGGGTCTTCCAGAGGCGATGAGGACGGTGAAACTGAAACGGTGGACCCCGGAGGCCCCAGAGCCCTCCAGCCTTTTTGAAAGCGACTCCCCTTGGATGGGGCTGCACAGGTCAAAGCTGAGGGAAGGATGCTGACTGTGCTGCGGTTTTGTCAGAAAAGTTATGCCAAAGGTTAGTACTCGATTCATTCGTTGATTACTCTAAGAAGCAGGGCACATTTGCCAGTATCACCTAAATTTGTTAAATCTGAGATGAAAACTCATTTTTTGTCACATTTAGTTTCATTTTTCCGGATAAAGCCTTTTATTCAGAAGAGGTGGGTGAGAACAGGAACTCGTGCCGATGACCAGCTGGGCGCCCTTCCTGTGAGTCAGTGTCCCACTCTGTAAAATGGGGACAGTAACACAGTGTCCGCGGTGTGGAGGACTGAACGATTCCACATGTGGCTCTGCGAACAGAGCCTGGACTCAAGTGTGTCCCAGTGCGTGTTTCTTCAACACATTGCAGAACCTTTCCCGTGGGACTTTGGTACCCAGTTTAATTGGATTCACCCCAAATGGCCTTGTCATCTGATCAGATCATTCTCGGATAATAGACACCTCGTGTCATTACCTGTGGTTCTTGCTGGGAAGCAAAGTCACCATGGCGTCATGAGAGGGACTTGGGGGACCTGACCTGGGCCCCGGGCCAGGCTGTGGGGGGTGATTGGGGGTGAGGAGAAACAGAAGATCCCCCCAAGGAGGGGACATTTCATCTGAGACCTGGCAGGTGAGCTGCAGGTAACAGGTGACGGACTGAGGTGGAGAAACATTCCAGGAGGAGGGAACAGCATATGCAAAGGCCCTGTGATACTGGGAGCCTAGTACTTCCAAGGCCAGAGGAGAGGCTAGTGTGGCTGGGGCCAAACAGACACAGGTGAGCAGCAGGTGGCGGAGCAGGCGAGAGGCGGGGACTGGGGGCATTTGGGCTCCTCCCAAGGGCCGTGGGCAGCCTCTGGAAGTTCTGAAGCAGAGGCGTGACTGGGATCCGATTCGCCTCTTGGGGTGTTCCCAGTTTTAATGGGATGCTCTCCTAGTCTGGGCCTCTTTTCTTTCCTCCCCGTTCCCTATCACAGCCTGTTTCACGGTTGAGAACCCGTGTGGGATGGCCGGGCTCTGCTGTAGGGCCCTGCTCACATCTCAGGAGACAATCAGAGCGGATGTCAGGAAGCATTCAGCAAGGCCTCTGGCCTGGGCAGCAGGGGTCTGAGAGTCAGTCAGCAACAGTGTCTTGTTCTGGGGAGCAAGCCTGAGGCAGGGCTTTGAGGGGAAGCCTCAGGACACGTTCCAAGTCACGGGGGTGATGGAGGGAGCAGCGAAGGGGTCAGGGTGGACGTCCCTGGCCTTGGGAGCGTCAGTGGGCAAGCACCGGCTGGTGGGGAGTTCAGATCCGCCAGGGCTGCAGGTTCGCGGGGAACCAGGAGACACGGGGGCGTCTCTGTGCAAACAACTTCAGCTCCCACGGTTTACGTCCCTGCGAAGTGTCAAAATTACTAAAATTCCTCCAGGGGATAAACTTACGCCTCTCTGTTTTGTGTCTGCTTATTGTGGGATGAACGATTTCATTAAGTAACACAAGTAGCACTTGGAGTAAAAATATAGAGAATTAACTAAAAAGAGGTGAACTGGTGAAATTTGGCCACAGGACGTTTCCCGATAATTAAGGGCCAGCGCCCGGCTGCATTTCCACGCGGCTCTTGTCTCCGGCCTGTCGCTTTTCCCCGAGTGGCACAGACATGACTTTGTTTTCCAGCGCGAAGAGTCTCTTAATTAAATCTTATTTGTCAAGAAGGCGAGATGTATTTGCGTTTCCTTGGCCTCCTGTTGTTATAAGCTTTGCCATGTTTTCTCTGAAAAATGCTCCTTTTCTGCTCGAAAGAGCTGGATTGCTGCCTTTTCCCTCTTCCGTTGTGAGGAGGAGAAGCCGCAAGTCCTTTGTCAGGTTATCAATGGTCCTGCTTAAAGGATCCTGAAGCCATCACCTGAAAGTCACAGCTCCTGAAACATAATAAAACACCCACTTTAGCGCATTGTCGCCCATCAGAGCGAGTTTCCCTCCCCTCAGAGTCACAGAGCCTGTCAACTGCCCGCGTTAATGACCTCTGACTCTGTGTGCGGTCACTTCTGCCTGTCTCTTCTGGGGTTTCACTTTTGACACGGTGTCTCTTTCAGCTTCTCTGAAGCCGTGTGATGTGCTCCCTTTAGTAGTGCGTCCTTCCTTTCTTCTATCTCAATCTAATTGCTCTGATTTATGTCCCTCGACAACACTCCCACACGCGTGTCATCTGTACCTTTGCGTGGAGCAGGACAGTCTCAAGTTCAAGGTCCCTGGCAGGTAACCAACACAATTTCAAGTTCCGGGACATCCTCTGCAATCAACATCAACTACCCCATCAAGAAAGCAGACCCTGGTGTTGGTGGTGAGTAGCAGATAATTTATGAGCTTGTCAGCGTGTTCCACGGCCCCTGATCTGTATCAGCATGAAGTAAGAAACCAGTTAAGAGGCGTCAGGAAAACACGGCATGACCCCGCCCCCTCGCCTTACCATTTGACGTTGACTCATTCATGTATGAAATTGAGTCTTTGTGATGGTGGAGTATTAAAGATCCCGTGTAGTTGAATTAATATCATGGAACCGGAGAGTGGAACCAGGTCATTAAATGCTCCGTGGTTCGCCCTCCTTCCAACAGGCAGAAGAAAACAACAGAAGGCTTAGATGCAAATGGGAACTCAGGTCCGAGTGTTCACGAGAACCAGCGTAGGCTGCGAAAGGAGAGCTGGGTGGAGGTCCCACATAATTTGGGTTAAAAAGACTTTCATTGGGAGAAGCAGTCACCCAGGCACAGGCTGTGGATCCTGCCGTGGTTTATCCTCCCTGTCTGTCTGCTTGTGGATGACCTCAGGGTTCACACCAACATTTAGTGAAACTGTCGAAGCATCACTGAAATTCCTTGAGCCAAAGGGAACGTGTTCAGGCCCCAGTCCTGCCCCCGCCGTGAGCTGGACAGACCGTCCTCCCTCTCTGGGCCTCAGTTTCCCCATCTATAGATTCCACACTCCCTTTGACGTTCGTTGGTGTTGCCCAGTGAAGATAAAGGAGGCGGAGGGGTGGAAGAGAGCCTGCTTCTGCTGGTGTCCCAAGAAGAGAAAGCTTGATGTCAGGACATCCTGAGACGTGTCCTGGGGAGAAGGAAGCCTTCAAAGGACAAAGGATCTGTGTAGGAGTCACAGCTCTAACGGAACAGCCAACTTTCAACCAACCAAAAATACTGCATCCCTCCCTCCCCAGTGGAGTGACCAAGAGGTGATCGGAACACAGTGGATCCTGTGGACCCACAGGGAGTCAGTTTCTGCAGGGGGAGATAGATGAGGCTGAAAAAAAAATCTGCTGTGGTATGTAATGTATCTGACACACATCCCTTACAATTTGCATCTTTATTTCTTTCCCAGTTCCCCTCCACTAAAAAATAAGCTCCTGAGGGAAGGGATTTGGGGCTGTTTGGTTTTTTTCTGTTATATCTCAAGTACTTGAAAGAGGCCTAGCACATAGTAAGCCTTCAATAAATATCTAAGGAATGAATAAGTGTACAAACCAATGCAGTCACAAAACAGCTTTGGCTGGGAAAGAGTGAAGACGTGGTTCTTGACATGAGGATTTGTAGCAACAGTAGCCCGTGTTTCACTCCTTTTTTAGGATTTTGAAGAAGGCAACGTGGAGGCAGCACCTTCGGGCCCTCACTGAGCCGCAGCCTCCCCCTCCTCCGGCTCCTGGCTCCCAGTGTAGAGGTGGGTGGGACGGTGGGTGGGGACCGTCTTCCTCCTCCTCTCTCCTCCCCATCACCCCGCTCCCCGTCTCCTCACTCACCTTGGGGAGAGGCTTTCGTGGCTGCTGTCTTCGGTCCAACACTTCACTTCATCCCGCTTCTTCCATCAGTCCCAGGCCGCTGTTCTAAAGTAGGGACGAGCACACACGGCCCTGAATTGTCGTTATTTATGCGATGCCTTCACCTGTTCTCCACTGAGCTTTGGGAGTCGGGTTAAGAGGTGGGAGGCTGTCTGCAGACGTCACTTCCCACACCGGGCAGCACATCCATCCTCAAAGGGGGATCGGGGCGGCGCATGTCCCCGCCCACCGCAGACTGGACACGGTTGCCTGGGGGCTGAGTTACAGCCCAGCCTTGACCTCTGGCCAGCTGTGTGTGAACAGACTAGAGCCCCATGGAGTCAGTTTCTGAGTCTATAAGGTGGGAAGAACGCTGAACTGCACTGATTCTGAGATGCACCTTTTTCACATGTTAATATCTCTCGAATCTGGTTGTGTCACATAATCGATGGAGTCTTATGCATCACGATTTAATTGGCAGCGTTTTCCTCCTTAGTGGTCCATAGAACAACGATGCCTCATCCATCAGTCTTGTCTTAGGTGTGTGAACGCAGTGCCATCTGCCATTGACCGACTATCCTGAAGGTCAAATGTGACCACGGGGGTTGAGAGGCCTTTGCAAAGTATAAAACGCTGCCCGGTCGTCCGTCCCTGCTCTGCCTGGTGAGCATCCCTGACGGACGTGCCTCTCCTCCAGGCCTCCGGTGCTGGTCCTTCCACCCAGGACGGTGGACTGGACCTGCATGTCGAGATTTGCTCTGCTGGGTGATGTCTCAAGAAACCCCAGGCCAGGGAGTGCAGCCAGGCCACTGAGCAAAGTTCTCTGAGAAGAAATGGAGATGAAACCTCTGGATGAGAGGATGCCACGGAACCTTCCAGACCTGAAATTCTAGGATGGGTAAGGGTCTCCCTGAGGACCTGAGGAGAGAGCGGCCGGCAGAGGCTGGCGCTGCACACGTCCAGGGCCACCCCTCACGTCCACCCGTTGGGAACGGGGCCCCTGGACATGTGCAGAGAACACTCGCACGATCACACTCCCGGCCTCGGTGCTATTCTTCAGGGGGCGGGGTGAGATGCCCCGAAAACTGCTGTTCGGCCTGAAGCGTGCGGAGCCTTAAGGAAGGGGCCGCAGCAGAGAAGAGGGAAATCCGACAAGTGATACCGTTTGCCAAGAAACATCAGCAGCGGGACATGTGTGTTGGCTGTGTCTACACGAGTCAGACACAGCAAGTGATTGTTCCCAATCTAATCCTATTGTGGGCAATTTAAGGGACGGTCTGCTGTGAAACGGAAGGCCCAGCTGGGCACCTGAGGTGGCGTTTCCATGAGACCTGCTGTTCTGACATCTTCCGGCATCGACCACGGCCCTGGGGCCACAGTGGGGACCGAAAGTGGGCAGAGGACGCGATTGGAGGCATCTGTACCCGTTAGTCCCGGCTTCTGGGGGGCCAGGTCACCCTGCAGACATGTGGCTCTTGAGCCAGCTTTCCTGGTTACCAGAGGCGAGACACACAGGCTCTGGAGTCAGACCCCATGGGTCCAGGTCCCAGATCTGCCGCTTACAGCTACTTTCAGAACTAGCAGCTTTTTAATTTTCTGAATGAAAAATCATTTTTATTATAAAAATGATAGATATTCGTTGTAAAAATAAATGATCTCTGGAGCACAGCCTTGCAACATTTCAGTTGGATCTGGAGTCCTGAGAGCTGCCTTTTCCACACAAAGATCGTCATGTGGCCCCCACCTCACCCCCTCTAGAGGAAGCTGAGTCATTAGTCCGGCATTCAAGGCCACTGTGGTCCCGTCCCAAGTGACGAGGAGGTGACAGGGGTCGTTTCTGGCTGCCCAGGATCCATGTCCCCTCCCTGGAGCTGCCCCACTTCCTTTTGGGAATCGCCGCTCCTCATGTGGGAGTGTCACGGGGTGGCTCCTGGTGACACCTCCCACCAGGAAAGCTGAGGGGTGAGGCCCTTCCTCCCCCTCCTTGCCTTCCCGAGGGGTGGGCCCTGGTCTGAGGCTGGCCCCTCACTCGCTCCTGCTGGGACTTTGTTTTGAGCAAGTGCAGGAAAGGGGAGGGAACAGAGGGATGTCCCGTCCCAGGGCTTCATCCCCATCAGTGGGTTCCAGGTGTGAGGTGCTGCCTCTCGGCCCCACGGTTGCTGCGGTTCCCGCCTGGTCCTCCGTCTCATCCAGTCTGTGGGGCTCGAGATCCTGCAGGGAAAGCCCACTGGGCTCACGTCACCCAGCTGGGTCTCTACCCTTTACGGCCAAGAACCTCGACTGCACCACGGCCCGTCTGGCCTTCCAGGTGAGGACACCCCTTGATGCCCCACCCTCCTTCCGGAAGAAACGAGAACCTTCTGGTGCCACCTCTCACCAGGATCCCTCCTTCCAAACTCTGAGATCTTGTCTCAGGTGGAGAAAAGAAGGGCTCTCAGTGGGGTAACTTCTTGTGCAGGGCAGACACCCCGTGAGACCGGCAGGCCCTAAGGAAGGGGATGCATTGAGGGGACCCAGGACATGGGCAGGATGTGGGAAGTGGGAGGCAGAGCCCAGGCTCGGGAGGGCAGGACCAAGACCTGGGAGGCCGTCAGGATACCGGGCAGCCACTCTGCCCCTTTCCCTCATGTCTTCTCTGGCCATCGACTTCATTCTCTCTTCTTTCTGCCTCTCAGAGGACATGGCTGAAAATGGCGGCCCAGTGGTCACCCAGTGTATGGCCCCTTAGTCCAGTGACCTGCAGCGGATTCTGATTTGCCCTGATCAGGTCGGCTGCTCTGCCCTCATCCCGTCAGCTCTGGACAGGAGTGTGGGTCAAACACACTGCTGAGGGCCCCCCTGGGAGCATGAGAAGGATGCCAGGGCTGGGCCTGGGCCTCAAAGGCCGGGCACCTCAGAGCCCCAGGGCCTGTGCCTGTGTGGGGATGACCTCTCATGCAGGACGTCCAGATGGATTGACCTGCCCCCCATCGGAGAATCTACAAATTGCTTTTTAATAAATGGCCTTTGGGAAAGTGCTCCAGGGAAAAAGATGATTTCTGGTTCTTACAGCCAGAGTCTGTTTGCCTTTGTGATAAGACTGATTTGTAACACTCGTCGTAAACCATTAATTTCGCTCTCATGGGACGAACTCCAGAAGAATTTATCTTTCACAAGCCTATCAAATTATAGGCGCTTTGAGCAAGAGTTCCCATCGGCAGTGAGGCTGGCTAACCCTCAACAACGTGCGGGGTCCCAAAGACAATTCCATTCCCTCCCAGACCTCCCCCCCCAAGCAGAGTTCAAGGCTCCACGCTCAGGCAGAAATAACACGCATGGGCTGGCTTTTCTGAATCAGACCGATCTTTCAGTTTCTTGGTCTTCTTTTCAATCAGAACTCTTTTTTGTTGTTTCATTTTAATATATTGAGATGGAATTTCATAAAATTCGCCCTTTTAAGGTGTACAGTGGAATGGTTTTCGGTCTTCTCAAGGTTGTGCAACCATCGCTACTGTCTAATTCCAGAACATTTTCATCATTTCAAAAAGAAAGCCATCTCCATTAGCAATCACCCCCCAACCGCCTTAGGTAACCACTCATCTGTTTTCTGTTTCTATGGATTTGCCTATTCTGGACCCCTGTGGGGCCTTCTGTGTCTGGCTTCTTTCACTTAACCTAATGTTTTCAAGGTTCGTCCATGCTGGGACGTGATCAGTACTTCATTCCTTTTTATGGCTGAATAATACTCCACTGCATGGATAACTCTTTTGGTGTTAAGTGTAGACCAATTCAAATTACCTTAAACCAACAACAGAACGTAAGGGCTCATATCCTGGCAGAGTCCAGAGGTGTGGGGAGAGGTTCTAGGGGGACTTCCAACGACCCCTGTGTAATCTCCTCCCTTGAGTAGGGGTGGAACCCCTGAATACGATGAGATATCACTCCTGTGAATTTGGGATGTTACACGATAAAAGGGAATGTGCAAGTCTAATTCAGGTCATTAGTTAGCTGACTTTGTGTTAATCAGAAGGGAGATTATCCACGTGGACCTGACCTAATCACACTAGCCTTTTAATCTGAGTCTAGGGATCAGAGACAGAGGAAGCCACAGACTCAAAGCACGAGAAAGATTTGACACACTGCTGTTGGCTTGAAGATGGAGGGACCACATGGCTAGAATGTGGAGCTGCCGATGGTCCTTGGGGGACCTCCAGCAAGAACGTGGGCACCTTACTCTTACGGTCACATAGAACTGAATTATGCCAACAACATGAATTGGCTTATAAGCATATTTTCCCCCCAAAGCCTCCAGGTAAGAACTCAACAACTTGATTTCAGCCTTGTGGTACCCTGAGCTGAGAACCTAGTCACGCTGTGCTGACCTTCTGACTTGCAGAATTGTGATCTAAAAGATAGGTGTTGTTTTGAACCACTAAGTGTGTGGTAATTTGACATAGCAGTAGGAAACTAATATAAGCAGCAAACGGACTTCAGGTATTATTATATCCAGGTGCTCACGAACTGTCATCAGGACTCAGTTTCTCTGGATCTCTCAAGTCTGATTTTCTTTGGTGCTGGCTTCATTTGCAGGCAGACCCCCAGGCTTACCTTCTCCTAGCTTATCATCTCAGAGGAAAGGGAGCCCCTTTTTCCATTAGTACCAGAACAACCTGCTGACTGGGTTTCATTCAAACAGCAAGTGCATACTGTCCCCACCCCATCTGTCTCTCTTGTCAGTTGTAGAGCATGTGTCTGTGGTGCCCTCTCTGGTCTGGAGGACTCAGCGCCCATCCTCTACTGCTCCTGGGCTGAGCTGGCCCACCCAGAACACTCGCCAGGGGTCATGGAGAATGGGCATTGGAGGAGCAAGGATGTTTCCTGACAAGACACCCTGCAAGTGCTTCTTCTCTGAGCGCCACCCTCCACACAGGGGCATGCTCTTCCTGACCGTTTCTGGGAACAAGCCTTTAGCATCCTTGAGATCCATGTAAGGGTGCCACAGTGTGGCTGGAATGAAGACCAATTTGTGGGTCTTACCCTACTTCTTAGGAGCTTTGTGACCTCAGGCAAGTTCCTCACCCTCTCTGGTCTTTCTCATATGAAAAATGGCCTAATAATGCCTCTCTACAAAGTAGTGAGCATTGGGTGAAATGATATTAAAGTGCACTTGTAAGGCATTATATTACCAGAAATCCTGATAACACTTGACCATTGTCAGTTTTCTATGTAGAGGAGGAGTAATGTTTATAAGCATAATCAACAAATTGCATTCACCGCAGAGATCATGCCTCTCTGCTTGTGAGATGGAGAGGACGCCGTGTGTCACTACAGAGCACATCCAGCATCGAGCCTGTGGTCATCCGTCTTTGTGGACACGTGTTGCTGTCAAGCAGGAGTGTCGGCTCCTCTGGCCTGCGGGCGAGGCCGTGCCCTGGCTTGATGTTCAAAGCGCATACGTGGCTTCTCTGTCTTGGTGTTTCTAAACGAGCCTGTGATGAGCATGGAGCTCTGTGCTCACATGGGTCCCCCGTGGCCAGAGCACAAAATACATATTTCCTGAGAATATTTCTTCCTAAAATTCCCATTGATTTATTTTTAGACACGACACTTAATTTATTTAGAAATTTCCAATAACAATGAAAAGGCTTGTGAGTTTTCCATGTTTATGAAAGGGGGCCCGCTTAACAAAAGTGGGAGGGGGAGAACCTTGACCTAGAAGGTTAAGATGGTTCGGTGGCTCTGCAGCATCCTTCAGGGTCTTGCGAAGAGCATTTCTCCACCCCCACAGCTGAACAAGAGCGAGGAAGACCGAACCTACTTTGTGACAAGAGATTTTCACATGTTGATGTCTATGGGGACTATTTCGAGTTCAAAACGGATTGGGCTTGAATGAAAAAGCCTGATTTATGGCCTGTCAAACATACATTGTACATCTGGTTATCCATTAGAGTAAAGATGCTCTCTCTTAGGGTAAGAATGCAGACTTCCCCTCCTACGCCCTATTGGTGATGCCCGGATTAGTCCCTTTCCAACATAAGGGTCCTGTTGACCTGCTAGTTTGCAACTGAATATCTCTTTGAAACTTTGATGAAATGGTATCCTGGGTGTGTTTAATGTACGTTCTTTGTTTTGAAAAGATGTAAGACTGTAATGAAACCCATGCTTCTCTGGAACGTCTTCTAAGGCCTTCCTGGGTTATAATCCTCTCTCTGGCTCATAATAAATTTACCCCAATTTTGATTTATAGATTGATTATGGAGTATTTGTGTCGACATTTCTTGGCGTGGTTGCAGCAGGATTTCAGAGAAACTCACCGGAGACCACCTGGAATCGACACTGAACCGGCATTCAGTACCAATAGGGGCCCAGTGAGCGCCCCTGGATCACTGCATTCTTCAGGCGACCCTGGTGACTTCTCCTGAAACCTGGACCTCCTTATTTTAAGTTGATGGCCCAGAGTTTATATGAGCTGTTTCACACCTTAAGACTGGGTGTCTTAAGGGGGTACCTGTGCACACCCTAGGTGAGAGGAACCTAGGGGGAGTTCCTAGGACCGAGGAACCCAGGGGGAGTTTCCTAGGCCAGGGGATCCTAGAGGGAACTTTGGAGTGAATGGGGCAGGCTGACCTTTTTAGTTTGGCTTTAAATTGGAAAGAATTGTGTTTATATAAAGTCTGAACAGGGGCCGGCTCTATGGCTGAGTGGTTGGGTTCGCGCGCTCCACTGTGGCGGCCCAGGGTTCGGATCCTGAGTGTGGACATGGCACCGCTCGTCAGGCCACGTTGAGGCAGTGTCCCACATCTCAGACCTGGAGGGACCTGCAACTAGGATGTGCAACTGTGTACAAGGGGGGTTTGGGGAGATAAAGCAGAGGGAAAAACAAAAAAAGAAAGGATTGGCAACAGTTGTTAGCCCAGGTGCCAATCTCTAAAAAAAAAAAAAATTCTGAACAAACTGCTTGATAGAGAAGTGAAAAACTGAACATGCTCAGCTCCGAAGAAAAGGGACACTGCTCCTCCTGTCCGAGAGGCGCCCTCAGGTCCCTGAGGACCTCAGCGGGAGTGTTGGAGGATCGAAGGCCTCGTGACGTGTAGCGGTCCCATAGGGAACTCCACTCTCATTCATGGTAATTAATTATAGGCTCGCCTGGGGAAGCTCATAAAGGGTTGGTCACCCAAGCTCCGAGCCCCCACAGTGTGTTAGGCTGCCGGCAGGAGAAACTGAGGCACGTAAGAGAGTGTTTATGACCTTTCTTTAGAGAGTAAGACTCACAAGGAGTACACTTCTGACCCGCTACACTGTCCCTAGGAATTGTTCAAACTTTATAGCAAAACAGGACTAAAAGGAAAGTGGGAAATCGAGCTTCTAAAAGCCAACCAGTTCCCGAATGGGCAGCCTCACCTCCGAACTCTGGCTGGCTTCATGCTGTGACTTGTGAGTGCTTAACCTAATAAGGATGGCTGTAAATGGCTGGCAAGATGACCTGGGATAACTTGAAATTACAGTGGCCACTGTGGGCTCCTTCTTAAGAGGCAGAGAAATTTTTAGAGTCGAGCTTGCAACTTCCAGCACACCTGTTCAAACTAAAGGTTCTGAAAGCTGTGAATATTTACAAAGAACAGCAAAAAAATATCTTACCAAGCTTGTTTCATGTCCTGATGGCTTGGCTTAATAATCGTCAGGTTAGAGGTCCCAAAATATAGTTAGACAGAATACAGTTGCACCCCATTTTGCCATCAGATATAGTCGGAGAAATGTGGGTTGCACTCTATTTGTGGCTAAGGGTCCTACCAAGCTGCTGCCAGACTCAGGGGAATTACACTGGTCATTAGAAGGAAAGTTCTGATTAGATAAGATCATTTAAAAAATGCACTAAGAAAGCAAAAATTTCAACATCCTCAAATAATCTTATTGAAAGTTTTGTTGCAAAAAGCTAATAGAAAATTAAGTTGTAAATAGTACTTAAAGGAATATATTAGGCCATGACTTTACAGACACCCCCGTAATCTCCTCTCTGAGTTAATGAGACTCTGGAAGATTTTCCAGCAAACTGCTACGCTAAAGATTTCTGGAACTGTTCAATACCTCCAGGTAGCTACTGTTTGTCCTGGCTGAAAACCACAAGGTATTCGAAAGGATTTAGCAACTTAGGATCAGAAATTTGGCCAAACTGGAAGCTGATATTCAGAGTCTGATAGGAATTTTCTTTCCAGGCCTTGTTCCCTAAGTTAAAATAAAACTAAGCACCCAGAGGGAAAAAAGCAAATTAGGGTGATGTGGTTGGACAGATAGAACAATTGTCCTCAACTTACAAACCCCTGTAAGACTGGAAAAGCAGTTCTAGAGACAGTTCGGATTCCACCCAGTTCCTTTATCTCAGAAAGGATAATGGCCTCACCTCTCTGGGAACTGTTATCTAGCTCATCACCAATTCCTAAAACTGAAGAAAAAAAGGAAAAAGGCCAGAAAAATGGCCATAAGAGCAGCCTCACCCCAAATCTCACATCTTGAGAGTCTTCTCTACAAATATTAGTAAAAAAGGCTTAAAACAAAATTTGGATTCATAACTAGTGTATTATTGTACCTGATTCATGGCAGTAGTTTTAAGACAATAGCTGTGGAGACTGTGTATGCGTGTCTATATGTTTCTTACATGTGTGTGATATTTTATCTCCAGATGGTACGGCCAAAATTAAGAGCTCTGTTTAATTGGCTTAAAGTAAGTGCTTACATAAATTCTAAATGTAATAGAAATTAACCCAAATGTCTTTCAAGTTAACATGAGATAATTTAATCTTTGGTAAACAAAAGCTTGTTTAAGTCTGTTGCTTTGATGGAAATAGGCGTGTCCTCAGAGTTGTCAGCATTTGGACATGATGCAGACGTGCAGCCTGGGTTTACTAGTCAAACAAGCTCACGTTGTCTGTTAGAAATTTGTCAGCAAAATAATAGCTTTAAATGATAGCTAATTTTGTCTAATGTCTCATGAAGCAAATGATGTAGATAGATAAAAATGGGTAAGAGTGTGGGTACAGTAATTATGTTTTATGGTCTGAACACTTGAAAAAAAAACAGTTTCCAAATTCATTTTGCTAACTTAGAACTTTAGAGTTTTGCTAAATTAAATTAAATTATAAAAACTTGTTGAGTATCTGGGTCATTTTCAAGTAAGATAAAATATTGGAACATTATTGCTAAATGTATCTAAGTTTACTTTTGGCTTCTTATTACAGAGAAACTAAAAAATGTTTGGGTCTATTAGTAAACACACCTTGTGTTTTATTACTATGAAGTAGCATGTTTCTCGAAATTATGAAAAGTGTTTAGAATGCTGATATAAAAGGGTTCATAGTCACTAACTTTTTAATTTTTGCTAGGGTCTGTAAGAGTTAAAAATTCTAATTAATATAAGTAATTAAAGCTACTAAAATTAATAAGAAAAATAGCTCTGTATACAAGGAAAGTAAAGTAAATTTTCGGTACAGAAGGTATAAAGAATGGAAGTATTTTTGTTCGTTGGGTTAAGAAAGATAAATTTGTCCTAAAGTGCTAGAAGGGAAGAAAGAAAGCATGGGACAAATTCTGAATGTGAAAAGAAAGTTATAGAAGGTTTGTGAAAGAAATTCTGAAAGGAGTTTTATGCCTGGTCAAGTTGGCTAAGATTAAAGTAAATCCAATTAAGTAAATGAGTTTTAATGTCAAAAATAAGCTGGTGCAAAAATTAAAACTTGGTTTTCCCTCTGAGGATAATTTTCTTGAGCTTTTGATCTGCTCTTGATAAAGAGGTTACAAAAGGTTTTTCTTTATTTTTGAGTACATCTACATAAAGGACAGAAAATCTATGTTTTGTTAAAATAATTTCCTGTATTCAGAAAGATTGAGGTCTCTCTATTAAGATTTTTTGACTGTTTCACTCACTGCTTCCCCTTGATTGTTTAATAGATTACTGAACGTTGTTTCACAGTGAGCACTGTTTCCTATTCGAACAAGTGTTTTAAAACCTTTTGATATTTTTGACAAGTGCCTCTGCCCCCAGATACTCAAATCTTGAATAAAGGCTTTCTTTTGACCTGGAAGAAGGAAGACGATTTCTCTGAGGATTTTCAAAGGGCCCCTGAGACTTATCAAAGAAATTTGTTCTCTCTTCCTATAAAGTGTGTGTGTGGGGGTACTAATTAGGCTTGTTTGGTATGCTAAATTGCGTGGGAAGCATTGTCAAGCAAATGATGATAACCCTTCTTCGATTATATTGTGTAGGTAAATATTATTCACTGTTTTAACCCTGCTACCTTGCTTTCAACATCACAAGAGGAAAAGACCGTGCCTGTGTTCTATTATTTAATGTGGTTTACAGATGGGTCTTACTTAAACAACAAGCAAGGATGTTATCAAGCTGGATATGCTGTCCAGCCTCAAGAATGCCTGCTACTTTCTATTAACTCTACTAACCCAGTAAAAGGGTTTCCTTCTACAGGCTCAAGAAATCGCCATGGAAGAAAAGAAATAAAGGTGGCAACAAAAGGCGGAAAACAACACTTGTGGAAACTTTCTCCCATAGTGACTCATAAAGCCTATACTCCTGCTACATGGCCAAAATATAATCTAGGGAAACTATTTTGTGAGTCGCCGGGCCACTTTCCCCCTTCCTAGGGGACCCTTTGAGGAATGGCAATTGGACTTTGTCCAAATGCCACCATCTCAAGGCCAAATATATCTTGTAATGATCTGTATATTCTCACATTAGGCTGAGGCCTTTCCTTCAGAAGAACAACGGCTTTAGGTAAATTAAATCTGTTTGTCTGCGAGTGCTCTTCAGTCTTAGATCTACGCCCTTCGGTAAGCATCGGCTGTCTCCTTTTGAAATAATAGGACAGCCTGTGCAATTTGATGAAGAAATGGATGAACCAACTTTGCTTAAGGGAGCTGTTACATTGTTATCAGGGTCTCATGGAGGTGCTTAAAAGAAATGAAAGGTTGGTAGCTGATTCTTTTCACAGAGCTCTCAGACCTTAAGGATCGTGGACTATAACCTGGAGAATTTATTTATCAGAAGAGGCATGAAATAAAAGACTCTTTGCAGACCTGTTGGAAAGGACCATACCAGGTAATTTTAACCAATTAGTGTGCTGCAGAATCAAAAGGCATAGACTCATGGGTCCACATTGCTCCTTCAAAAAAGGCCTCTCTGCTTGAGTCAGCTTCAGTTCCTTTTTCTGATACCCAACTTTAACTGACCAAGGCAAATATCTCCAGACCAGGATGAGAAGAAGACAGCCTCTGTTGTAGACAGCTGTCCCCAGACTCCGGACCAGGCCTGTATTCCCAACCTTGTATCTCCACATTTAAACCTTTCTTGTGCTTAAATTGTATACCTATTTTATAATTGTTCCATTTAAGGTTTCAAAATACTATTGTACTTGAAGAAAGTGACTGATTTGGAACAGACTGGTCTTGAAGGCTAAGCATTTATCGGGTGGCTCGTAATGGAACTCAGTGGTTGTGTGGAACAAACTTCTGGCCTTGGCTACTGCCTGGATGGCTAAAACACTGCACCCTGAGTTTCCCTTGGATGCAGGAAGGAGCCACCCTGAGCTAACACCTGTTGCCAATCTTCTTCCCTTTAAGGCCAGATGGGCTCATTCAGTGTTCCGCTGATATGACCACGACCAGCTAGCTAGTTGTTCCTTCTCTGGGGCTAGAGGATGTCCTAACACATACAGAAGCCCTTAATGGTAGTCAAGCAGGAGTAGCCTTGTTAGATACTGAAATGTCTTTGATGAGAAAGGCTGTCCTTCAAAATAGAATGGCCTGAGATATTCGTACTGCATCCCAAGGAGTACATATATACATCATTCAAACTGAATGCTGTGTTTTATACCTGTTGAGTCCTCCAATGTATTATCTCTGCTAAAGCATGTGAAAAAAAAAAGCAGGTAAATGCCTTAAGCGATCCTATACCTGGTCTTGATTTGTTTAGTTGGCTCCTTTCTGGTATTGGCTTCCATTTATGACCTGGATTGCAATTCCTATTTCTATTACTCCTTGGAATTCTTGTATTAGTCATAATATTCTGACTAATTACTGTTTACTCAGTGTTGTATGACTGGCATGCAAGCTAGAGTGATGATTGCTCATTGACTTGAGATGGTTGATTGATCTTACAACCCTGGACGAATCCCCTTTTCTTATTAAGGTTATGCCTAAGAGCTCAGTTTAAGCTAATAATTTCAGGTGTTGGATTACCTGTCCTATAGTTGTTATAAACAATGTAACTATAGGAAGTCATGTAAAAGCACATGTGCAATGTTTGTGCAATAATCTAAAAATAATAGACAAGTTACATAACCTATAAAATGCTTCCCCTGTTAATATATACTTCCCTGCTTGTCCACTATATCTGACTATTTCCCCCCAATGTGGACAACCGGGCAAATCAATGAAATAAAAGCCTAGCACCGAGGGACACGATGGACCCCGGCAGGCAGCAACTGCCCTGGCACCGAGGGACAATATTTTGATCAGTAATGCTTTCTATTGAAAGATTATTGATCAAAAGGGGAAAATGACAAGAGATTTTCACATATTGAGGTATATGGGTAACTATTTCGACTTCAAAAATGATTTGGTTTGAACTGAAAAGCCTGACTTGCAGCCTATCAAACATACATTGTACATCTGCTCATCCATTAAAGTAAAGATGCTCTCTCTTAGGGTAATGCCTGGATCAGTCCCTTTCCTGACATCACGGTCATGTTGACCTGCTAATTTGCAACTGAAGACCTCTTTGACACTTTGATGAAAATGTATCCTGGGTGTGTTTAATGTATGTTCTTTGTTCTAAAAAGATATGAAACTGTACTGAAATGCACGCTTCTCTGGAACACCTACTAAGGCCTTCCCAGGTTATAATCCTTTCTCTGGCTCATAATAAACTCACCCTAATTTTGATTTATAGGTTGGTTATGGATTATTTGTGTCAACGTTTGAAATGCAATTGGCAACATTTATTATCCATCAAGACAGCCTAAGTTATATTTTAAATAAAAAATTATCCTGAGCTAAAAGTGCTACAATATGAAATTTGTCTTTTCCATAGTGGTGGTTGTATCCGCTGCAGATAACTATGACACTGGACAGCAGGACTCACGTTCACCATGAGCCAGCTTCTCTGAGGGGCCTCGAGGACCCCACGTTGGAGAAGGCTTTCCAGCCTGAGTGGGTGAGGGGCTCTCATCCCTCAGCCAGGGACCCCGATGGTCCTTATACTGACATTCCCCCTCTGCCCACTGAGGTTTGAGCCAGGTGCCCAGGGAGAGTCATCCTCTCTGCTGGGAAATAAAACCAAGCAGACCCCCCAAGAGGCCCCTCTCCTGGATCTCATCTCCCGTTGCCCCTCTCCCCTCCCGTGGCACCTTTCCAAGAGACAGGCTTGAAATGTCCATGCAAATAATCCATAATCAATCTATAAATCAAAATTGGGGTGAATTTATTATGAGCCAGATCTGAGGACTAGCCTAGGGCCTTCCTTCCCCAGGGAAGGCAGAGCACCAGAGAAGTGGGGTGTACAGAGTGAATTCATGCTGTCTTGGAACAAAGCACACATCACATATGACAGGAATGTCCTTTTTACGGTGGTCGTGTGGTTGCTTTGCCAACACAGCAGTTCGGTGAACACAGCAGGTCAGCAATTAATCCTTAGTTGAGGGAGAGATGCTTATCCTTAAAGAAATGCTGATGCGAGAGAAGTCACAACCTTATCTTTAAGGGCTTTGTTCTTGTCTTTGGGACACAGTGAATATTTAAAGCAGACGTACACTGCATGCTCAACAGGCCACATCAGGCCCTTTTGGAAAAACAAGGTCAGGACGAATTAGTTTGAACCCAAATGGCTTCCTCATATACTCCAGTATACCCTAGTGCTTGTCATTTATTTATTGGAATCATTCACATCGACTATCAGTGTCTTTCATTGCTCAGTCGATGCTGCTCACGAGCCATTCAGCTTCAGCTGCCTCCCCAATGGGCGGTGTAGGGACACAGATCACCAAAGTTTGGATCTGATGGGAATTAAACTCTAAATCTGGGGTCCCCGTGTTTTCTCTTTCCTGACACTGACAAAAGACAAACCCAAATACAATCGTCCCTGGACTTCACGTGGTGAGGCCACCTGAATCTCTTTGTGGCCGGTGGTGGCCCTGCCTGGGTGGGCCCTACATAGGGGGGTTTCAAGCCTTTGGTTTATGCAGCAGGAGACCCTCCACTCTGGGCTTGATGTGGTGCCTGCTAAGTGCTCAGGTAGTTTTGAAGAATTTTTTTTGTTTTTTAGCTAAGCAGCACACGTTCGTTACAGATATAGATGTGTAGTAGGTAGGAGCAGGAATATTTTTTGAGGATGAGTTAAACATTAAAAGTACGAAAGGTGCTGAGGGAAGAGTCTCCCACCAGCACAGCCGCTCCGCCTCCCAGTTTGCTTCTGGGAGAAACTGGTGCAGGGCCTTGTGGCAGAGGCTGGCAGCCTGGATGTCGTTCTAAGGCACCAGGAAGCAACTGCAGTGTCCCCGGTCCCTTCTGATCCCTGTGCTCGGGAGTCTCTGGCTTGTTCTGGCCTCCTGGAGGCCCTCAGTGAGAAGACTGTCCCCTGGAAAAGGACAAATCAGGCTGTGACACAGCCATTTTCTCCTCTGGGATTAGAGGCCCCTCACTAACCCCTCTTACTGGCTGATGGCCAGAGCACAGACCTGTCCTTTCTTGCCAGGCAGTTCCCAGCTCTGCCGGGCCACGTGCCTGCCCTGGCGGTGCTCAGAAGGGTGTCCCTGGATTGACGGTGGGGGCCCCACTTGTCCAGAGGCAGATGTCAGTGCCCCCTCCGAGCATCATCCTCTCACCTGTCTCCGAGCCCACCTCTCCTACAGAAGGTTGTTCTCTTTGATTTGGCTCAGATGGAATGATCCCACTGTGCAAACACGGGGAGTCAGGCCAATGAGGCTGCTGGTCACGGGCTGCACCGTGAGGCTGGAGCAGGTGTTCACATGGAAACATACCTGTATCCATGCTGGTTGGTGCAGAGCTGCTCTCTCCACCCCCAAGGCCACCTGCGCAGGCACCCCAGGATGTAGCAGCTAAAGGGGCATTGCTGGCCCAGCGGGGGTCTGGGGACCCTGTGACCGGGCTGCAAGCAGACATGTTGTGGCCGCTCTCAGTGCTGGGAGTGGGGACGGCCCAGAGAGCGTGTCTGAGCTGCCCTGGAGCCTGACAGGGGCCTCAGAGCGCCTTCAGCATCTTCACACTCAGACCCCAGACAGACCCTACAGACTCTGATTGTCCCTGGGATCTCAAGCCTTGAGAGGACTGGAGGCCTGACCCCCCATGCCAGGAATGACCATTGGTGCCAGGCAGGCCCTGGGCAGCTGGAAAAGGGTCATCAGCCCAAATGTCCCCTCACCCCATGCCCCCTCTCCTCCAGGATCCCAGAACCTGCCCGCTGAGCACAGGTCCTCACGGGAAGGCAGCTCCAGGATTAACAGGACCATGATGACTTTCCTTCCACCAAGAACCACGTGGCTGCTGTCTTCTGGGTGCAGAAATGGGTGCTCATCACCAGGGAGTCCAGGCAACAGAGGAGGTGAGTGAAGACGGAGGCGAGAACCATTCCCATCCCACCCCACAAGGGTCAGAGTTCGTGTAACGCAGGTGGTCTGTTTCATGGAACTCCGGGTGTCGTGAGCAAAGCCCTTGGACTTGAGCTTCTAAGTTAACGCATCTGTGTGTGGTTGGGAACTGGCAACACGGCAGTTTCTGTTGTCCTGACATTCGATTGTGGTCCTCGTGGCACAGGTGGGTGGGCCGTCACTGTTACGGGTGGCTGGCTTGTGGAAGTCAGAAACAGAAAGCTTTGTTCTCCTCCAGCCGCTGCCCTACCGCAGCTTCTATCAGGCAGGGCTGGGTTGGGGGAGGGCGAGCGAGGCTGTGCAAGCAGGGCTGGATCCCGTCTCTAGTTAAAATTTTGATATTTTGTTCATCAGGGATCTTTTGCATTAATTTTGATTTTTTAAAAATACTGCATTGAACTACGATTTATCTTGATTACCGCGTTTTTTGGCGCACCTTACATTCTGTGCCTGAGACGAGGCCTCGCTTGACTCACCTAGTCCTTGTCCCCCTAGCTCTTAGGTCCCGGGCCCCTGCTTCTTGGTGACATTTGAGGAAGATTTCCTAGGTCTTCGTTCAGTTTTATTTACTAGAAGATGCTCACCAATCATAACTCTGATTCGGGTCTCTGGAGTCTAGGCTGGTCCAAATCTGAATTTTATTCTCCCATCAATTCTGAGCTTCTCCCCTTCCCCTACTGAGGCCTCACTAATGTTCGGGGTCCCTTAGTGGGGAGGGGGTGCCGCCTGCTCCTCCTTCTCTCTCCCTCCTCCTCTGCCCGCTGCGTTGCCTCCAGGCTTGGGGCAGGGGAAAGCGCCCTTGCCTTTATCGTGCCCTCCATGATGACATGCAGCAGGCGAACAGGTGCTGGCGCCCTTGTGTGGTGCATTTCATCCGTGAATTCATCACTCCTTCGTTGAATAAGTATTTATCAAGCACCAGAATAGCAGGTGCTGTTCTCAGCACTCGGGATACAGCGAGGAAAAGCACAGACAGGACGCCTGCCCACATGGAGCTTATATTCCAGTTGAGAGAGATAAACATAAGCCAAACAACCGTGTACACTATTTAATACTTTGGAGGGGTCCAAGTGCTCTGGAGAAAGGCTGCAGGAGGCCAGTGTGCGAGGTCCCTTGAGCTCCCACAATCCTTCTCTGCGGGGTCGATGCCTCACTGAGCGCAGACGGCCTGTAGCTTGTGACGGTGTTTTTGTGTGAATGTCTTGTTCCTCCCAACAGAAGGTGGCAGCCCAGAGCTCCTCCATTCTCCACAGGGACCGTCGTTTAACCAAACCTGCAGATACCAGGACAGAGGAAAATCAGCTCAGGTCACGGGGCTGAACATACCCACAGACCGACTGCAGCACAGGGACACAAAGGCCAAAATTCTATGCGTTATATGCAAATCCACTAGTGAATCACTCAGTATTTGCTCACAGACAACATCCTGCATGGGCTCACTCCCTGCCCACATGAAGATTCAAGTCTAGAAGGGAAGACAGCCGTTCCAAAGATAAATAAGAGTGATCACACAATAAATGAGAGTGTGCAAAATGCTGGGAAGGAAAAATGTGGGTGCTGAGAGAGTGCAACATTTCTCCTGGCATCAGGGGATGGGGGCCTTGGGCTTAGGGGCTGGGGATGGAGGAAGCGTGCTGAAGGGAAGACACCAAGGATGAGTAGCAATTAGCCAGGTGACACCGGTGGCGGTGGGGGAAGAGCGTTTCAAGCAAAGGGAACAGCATATGCAAAAGCCTGGAGGTGAGGAGGACACCGTGTGTTCTCAGAACAAAGGAATGTTCCTCAGGCTGGAGGTGAGTGGGGAGAGGGACGATGGGAGGCCTCACCCACTGATCTATTTGTCTGTTCGTTCCCCAATACCACACTGTCGTGATTTCTGTAGCTTGATAGTAAGTCTTGAAGTCGGGTTGTTATCAGTGCTTCAGCTTGGCTCTTCTCCATCAGTACTGTGCTGGCTGTTCTGAGTCTTTTGGCTCTCCATGTATACTTCAGAATCAGTTTGTTCGTATCCACAGAATAATTTGCTGTGATTTTGATTGGGATTCCATGGAACCTGTACATCGAGGTGGGAAGAACTGACACCTTATGATGTGGTGTCTTCTATCCACAAGCATGGACGAGCTCTGCATTTAGTCCTTTCATTTCTAGGTTTGTAGTTTTTCTCATATAGATTTGTGCATATTTTGTAAGATTTATACATAAGTATTTCATTTTGGGGGAGGTACTAATGTGAATGAAATTTAGCTTTTAGTTTTAAATTCTACTTCTTCATTCCTGATATATAGGAAAGTGATCAATGTTTGTGTGTCAACCTAGTCTCCTGAAACCTTGCTATAACTGCTTATTAGTTCCAGGAGGGTTTTCTGGTTGATTCTGTCAGACTGTTTACACAGATGATCATGTCATTTGCAAACAAAGGTAGTTATGTTTCTTCTTTCCGATCTGTGTACTTGTTATTTCGTCTTCTTGTCTTATAGTTTAGCTAGGACTTCTGGATGGGGAGCTCTGTGGAGCACAGCCAGTGCAAAGGGTCTGAGCCTGGCTGACTCTGTTGGGTTTGAGGGACTGTGACAAGGCCCGTGGGCAGGAACCTGGCAGCAGAGAGCAGAAGTTGGGGCCAGACCACCTGGGCGGAGGAGGCTGGTGGCGAGTCAGGACACCCTAGGGCGATGGGAAGGTATTAGAGGGTCTTAGGGAGGGGAGTAACGATTGAGGATACTGCATATTCTGGGACTCTGAGTGAAGTGAATCCACAGTTTGAATTTTAAGAAGATATTTGTGTGTGCAGAGACAAATGGGACTGTTTCTGTAACTGTGTGATAACATGATTTAAAAAGCACTCAACACTAATTTTTTGATATTATTCAGAACAATAGGTTTATTTCTTAAATTCATGAGAGTTATGTATTTTAAGGTTGACAAGGAGCAGAAAAGTTTACCGGGTGGCATGAAGATTTCAGAAATATCAGTTTAAAACGAAACCACCATTTTTTATACTTTCCGAAGTAATTTGACTGCCATGTTTCTTTCTCAAACACCAATAGAGAATGTTAATGAATGCTTTGAACATTTCTTTCCACAAATTATTTTATAAGCTTTGATATCAGAATTTTAATTGAAAATAAGATATCCATTATTAAAAGACATATATTTAATGAAAGGTCCTATATTTCATAGAAACTATCAGAGAATATTGTGCTCCTCACCTGGTAGCTATTGGCAACTTTAAATAATTTTTTCCTCCTGATTTTAAAAGACTCGCTCATTCTAGAAAATATAGAAAAATGCCAGCAGCTCTAAAGAAGAAAATGAAAACCAGTTATAATTATAGTACCCGTACGCCACCACTACTGGCGTCTTGGTTTGTCTCTTACACTTTTCTCTGGATACGGGCGCATGTGTGATGGAGGCACAGTATACATAATTTTATATCCTGATTTTTTTTCACCTCACATGATACCATGAGCATTTTTCATGCTATTACTTCATGTAAACATATTATAAAATTATCCTTCAACATTCCCTTGTCTGAACAATTTATGCAGTCTTCTCCATTCCTATGTTGTTGGACATTTGTACTATTTCCGATTTTTACTGTTAAAATTCATGTTGCGGTAAATATCCTCTATTATAATAAACTAAATAATAATAAACCAATAAACTGAATAATTTGGATTCACATCTATGAATAGCTCCTTAAGATGAAGTCTGACCTGAACAATGGCTGCACTGGGAGTTAGTGCTTTTTTAAAACTCTTGAGACGGCCGCCAAATTGGTTTTGGAGATACTGGGACTGAGAGCCCCCACTGGCGGGCGTGTGTGCCCGTGTCGCGATGTCCTCACAGACAGAGTGGCGCATGGGGAAGGGTATTTGTGCAAATCCGACTCGATGTGCTTTCTTGTTCTTTGAATCTGCAGAGAGTTCATCGCTGGGACCCGCTGGTCCTGGGGTCCACCTTCTCGGGGCGGGTTGGAGCCTGTCTTCAAGCCCATGAGGAAACCGAGTCCCTGCCCCCCCGGGAGTCGTTTGTGCCCACAGCCCCGTCTGACCTGGAGCTCTGGCTGTCACTTGGAGAAGGGGTGTGTCAGGGCCCGGGGTGCAGACGGGAGCAGCTCTGGACCAGAATCCAAACCCGCCCCGGATAGGAGGCTAAGGAATTCGGCTTGGTTCTCCGTCACCCCGAGTGGGGCCGCCCCAGTTAGCAGGTGGTTAGCGGGCACCCTGCAGGCACCCCAGACCCGCCCCTTCAGCCTCTGGAATTCAGGGTGCTGCGGACCCAGGCTCATCTACTGCACATGTGACAAGGCCCCGAGCACCGTGTCCTGCTGGCGCCCCGTCTTCTGACAGCTCAGCAGACCGTCTGGGTGCCAGGCCCTGTTAATCGCTTCACCCTGGAGGCTCATCCAGAGCCTGCTCCACGCTCGTCCCTAAGGGAGGTGAGGAGGACTGTCCCACTTCTTCTGTTAAATGATTTAATTCACGGGGGACTCGGTCAACGTCATGTCCCAACCCAGCCTGGTTCCTGGATTGCTTGCAATTTACCATCCTGATTGCAACCACCCAGACGCCATCAGGCTCTGTGCTGGGCCCCCAACAGAAATCGCACCTCCCGGCCCTAGGGGACATCTGGTCTGGGGGACTGAGGCTCGGAGTGGGGTGAGCAATGAGTGCGTCAGACTCATTTCATGAAACTGATGCATAAAGTGACACTCACAAATGATGGGAATCCAATCGCTCCTGAAGATGGGGGCTCCCATGGAAATGCATCTGATAAATGTTTAATTAAATGTTAAGAGGGACCATTATTCCCGGAGCAGTTGTTAGCCCCAGGGGACTTGGAGCTCCTGACCTTGCTCACTCCCATGTTTACGTGCAAATCAATTGCCCCCTCCACTCCCCCCGCCCCCTGCCTTCCCGCCATCCTCGCTGCTCCTTGGGAGAGCAATGAAGACAGCATGGCCAGCCCTCGGGTCAAAGCAGGGTGACACAGGTGTGAGCCGAGACCCGGGGGCTTGCCTGTTGGCAGGAGATTTTATGGAGAGGAACATAAACCACAAATCTGAATCCACATGCTGAGGCTTGAGTGATGCCCAGCCTGTTCCATGGGTCCCCGCATGGTGGTCTCCCATGGGGTCTCCCCTCTGGAGCTTTTTTTTTTTTTTCAGATTGGCACCTGAACTAACATCTGTTGCCAATATTCTTCTTCCGTTTTTTTTCCTTCTTCTCCCCAAAGCCCCTCAGTACGTAGTTGTGTATTCTGGTTGTAGGTCCTTCTGGTTGTGCTATGTGGCATGCTGCCTCAGCGTGGCCTGATGAGCGGTGCCATGTCCGTGCCCAGGATCCGAACCAGTGAAACCCTGGGCCACCAAAGCAGAGCATGTGAACTTAACCACTCGGCCATGGGGCCGGCCCCAGTTCTGAAGCTCTCGATGCTTCCGAGGGCTTCAAGGTCCCACAGCTCCTTGGAGAAGCCCTGCCATCCATGATGCGCCCGGAAGGAGCCTCCTGGGACTGAAGACTCAGGTGAGCCTGTCCTGGGCGGGAGGGGTGGGCACAGCACTCGGGGCTCTGAAGCTGCAGGCAGCAGACTCCACGTCGGATTCTGAGCCCAGGACAAGAGGAACCGACCAGGAGGAAAGTGGGGAGAAGAACACCAGGCCTCAGGGGGCAGGAGCCAGGCGGCCTGGGCTCTGGGCAGTGGCAGCGAATGGGAAGAGCCTGCTGGTGGGCAGAAGTGGGAATTGGGGCGACCAAGTCCTCCAAGGAGACCCGCTGAGCTCTTGTCCCCAGGAGAAGCAGGAGCACAACGCCGACATCCGCTCCAGGAGTCCGTCCCAGCGTGATGCCCTCCTCAGCCCGGGAGGGACCCTCGCTCCTTCCCTGCTGTCTTCCTTCACCAGAAAGTATTAATTAGCCACAAAACACTAAAAGCAACTGTCAACATAGAAAAGCCATTTTTTAGTCATCATCATTGTGGTCTTCTATTTGCCTCTCTTTGTAGCCCGGTCTCTAAAAGGAGCATGAAATCAACAACAGAGAAAAAGGGAGAAATGTGAATTGAGTGGAGAGTAGGGGGAGGGACCTTCAATCTGTCAAAGTGGCCTTTTCCACGTAGGAAATGTCAGCAGCTGGAAATAGATTAAATCTGTCACCACGTTGGCTACAACCCAGAGCGAGGGTCTTTGGAGTGGCCTTTATTCAAAAAATATCACGGCAGAAGGCTGTTATAAATTCACTCTCGTGAATGACAGGGACCGGATGCATGGTATGTTGTTGGGGGTCTGCAGGAACAGAACCAATAGGATGTGTACATATAGAAAGAGAGTTACTTCAAGGAATTGGCTCACATAATTATGGAGGCTGGCAAGTCCAAAATCTGCAGGGTGGGCGTGCAGGCTGGAGACCCAGAGAAGCGTGGATGGTGTAGTTCAAGCCTGAAGGTTACCTGCTGACCTCTGGAGAGGTCAGTCCTTCTTCCATTTAGGCCTTCAACTGATTGGATGAGGCCCACCCACATTATGGAGGGCAATCTGCTTTACTCAATCTCCACTGATTTAAATGCTAATCTCATCCCAAAACACCCTCACAGAAACATCCAGAATAATGTTTGATCACATAGCTGGGCACTATGGCCCAGTCAAGTCGATACAAAATTAAATATCACACACAGTTTTGGGTTTTCAACCTTCTGGTTTCTGAGTGTCAAAGAGGGGTGGCATTTTCCATTTTCTGTTCTCTGGTACATGGGTCATCTCGTCTTTTGTTTCTTCCTGCCCGTGTCCCCTGAGGGAAGCATCTCAGGAACCACCATGCCTTCATGCTTGGACCAAGTGGTCCCATATTCCGTCTTCCTGGCCACGTGATTTGTCCAGCGATGGGCACATGACTCAAGGCAGGCCAATGGGAGAGAGAGCTGGGACTTGCTGAAACTGTTGAGGAAGAGGCTAACCTTTGTGCTGGAGTCACTGAGCAGGGAGAGTAGGTCGTAAAGCTGCTGGTGCCATCTTTCCATCTCATGTGATGAGCCTTTCTGAGAACGGAGCCAACACAGAGGAAGGCAGAGTTGAGAGGGAGAGAGACCGAGGGAGACAGAGAGAGGGGACCACAAGGATGCCACTTGACGCTCCAGATCCAGCTGCACCCAAGCAAGACGGACCTGTGACCTTCGCAGTTATGGTGGCCAATGCATTCTTCCTTTTCTTAAGTAGTTCAGATTTGGTTTGTTTCGTGATTCAGCAACCAAAGATCCTGAATAATATCCCTAGGAATTGGAAAGCTTTAAAAAACTAGTTGATGATAAGACTCAAACCATGATTATCATGACTGACAGAGAAAAAATTGCGTATAACTATGATTATCCCTTCACTCTGATATTAAAATAAAAAATAAGTGGAAAAATAGATCCAAGCTAAGGTATAGAAAGGTATTTCACGGAGAAGAAATAGCGGACAGAGATTAATCTGAGAACTGCTGTTAAAGGAGAAATGTAGAATTTAGCGGATTCCTCGCCGTGTTGAGGTGCAGAATGATTTCTCGTGGGCTTTGGTGGCCGAGCCACCGTGCACAGCCTGGTGATGCAGAGGTGTCACAGCCTGGCCCCATGGTCCCCCAGCTAGTGCCACCTCTGTCGTGATTAGTGGGGTGTCTGATACCCAACAAATGGCTGTGTCGTGAGAGAGGCCAGTCCCTTGAGCAGAAAGAGCAGAAGAGCATCTTCCTGACGTTCATCCGCAGTCCCGCCATTCCATGCCTCTTATTTGTAATTGTTTTCTAGATACTGACTAGAAAGAAGAGTACTTATACAATATGGGTGAGCTGTAAAGAATATCAATGCAATGGACACATCTAACCTCCACCTCGTTTAAGGCATAGAATCTGAAGACCGGAGCCTTTGATGCTCCCTGGGGCACTCTTGAATCCCAGCTCCTTCCCTCCCCCACAGCAGGAACCACTTTCCTAATTTGATCTTTATTATTCCTGTGCTTTTCTTCATAGTTTCGCCATATATGCATCCATCACATACATGTGTACAACACATATGTGTAGAATATAGCTGGTGTAGACTGAATGTTTGCGTCCCCCCAAAATTCATGTGTTGAAATCCTAAGCCCCAGTGAGATGATACTAGGAGGTGGGGCCTTTGGGGCGTTAGCTCATGAGGGTGGACCCTTCGTGAATGAAGTTAGTGTCCTTATAAAGCTACCCCAGAGAACTCTCTCATGCTTTCTGCCATGTGAGGACGCAGCAAGAAGATAGCTGGAACCAGGAAACAGTCCCTCATCAGACACAGAATCTGCTTCGATCCTGGACTTTCCAGCCTCCAGAACTGCGAGAAATAAATGCTTGTTGATTAAGCCACCAGTCTGGGGTAAGTAGTTGCAGCAGCCCGAATGGACTAGGCTATGGCTGTTAGTTTTAGAACTTTGACGTTAGGAATCGTATGGCGTCAACGCTTCTGTGTTCACCCTGGCCGTGAGAATTTGCTAGATGTCTATTTTGCTTGCCGTCCTCCTCCTGAGGCCCGTCCACGCTAACGGAGTACCTGTGGTCTGTTCCTTTCCACTGCTGCAGAGTTTCCACCGTAAGACGGGAACACTGGGCGTGTATCCGTTTTCCCATCCATGCCGCTGGGGGCCGAAAGGGGTCAGTCTTGCTCTGAACACTCGCACACGTTTCTCCTGTCCACAAGTGCAAATTTCTTCTTTCAGTAGCTTCCAATTTTAAAAAATTTCATCCCAGGTGAGAAATGTAATTTGCATCATAACGCGCAACACACATACACCCACAGACACACACGCATGCACTTTCACAAGTACGTGCAATGACTAATTTCACAATATGTTCTTATCCTTCTAATGGGCGAGTGTGCTATGAGCTGTTATATTTCATTTCACAAATCTGGTGTTTAATGGAAATCCTGCCCTTGGTTATCCAGCCAGATGAGGAACTGCTGGATCCCCAGGGGTGCACAGCATTGACAAAGTCAACGTTTCTCTGAAAACGGTTGTAACAACTCCTTTTCCACCAGCAGTGCCTGGGGCTCTCATTGCTCTATAAATATCCCAACACTTGAATTTATTTATTGGGTTGTGAGAACTTGCCCATCTGGTGGGGGGTCACATGGCGTCTCATTATGTTCTAATTTACATTTCCTGGGTACACCGGAGGTTGAGATCTTTTCATGTGTTTATTGACCTTTTATTCCCACTTCCTGTTCTGTGAAGAGCTGGCTCAAGCCTTTTGCCCATTTTCTGTTGGATTGTTGGCATTTTTGTGTTTTTCTTTTTTGAGGGGACTCTTTATATATTCTGGACATTAATCCTGGTGACAACATGTGTGGAAAATACTGGTTCTAATACAGCGGCATCAGCCCCAGGAATGCCCCTGTTTGTTGGTCAGGAGATGCCGAAATCTCTGTTGGGAAGGGCGGGGCCTGGAGGGGAGTCTCCTCAGGGCGCAACGGGTCCTCGGAGGGATGCGCACTTTCAGCCTCCGCACGGTGAGCCTGGAGCTGGCTAGGTGCCTCATCGAATCCCCCCCAAAACCCAATGAGGTCGGTGTGTTTATCTTCGTTTTACAGATGGGCCGATAAGAATTGGAGAGGTTAGCTGGCTTGCCCAGCTTTAGACGTCTCGTCGTTAGGATTCAGGTCTCTTTTACTCCCAAACTGGTGCTGTTGGAGCCACTGCCCACTGCTTCCTTCCTCAGGTGAGCACTGTGAGGTTCAGACTATGGATGAGACCGCGCGGGCACGGACGGGCTAAGTAACCTGTGGAGGGGTGTGTGGCTAACAGGCGGCACCGCAAACTCAGGGCAGCCTGAGGCCAAACGCCGGGGTCCTCACTGCCCGTCAGCTGTCTGTGGGATGGACGGCGTGGGAAGCCACAGGGGCGCTGCTTCCATCCGGGTGTGAGGTGGGGTTGTCATCCCAACAAGGTTACGGGGAGAGAGCCTGACCTGCCCTTTGGGGGCCCCTCTCGGATGCACCTGCCCCTCCTTGAAGGGGGCTCCCAGGGGGCCACCACTGTGCAAAACTCTAGGTAAGCTTTCTCCGCTACAATTTTCCTGTGACTCCCAAGCTCGGAATTCCACGGGAATGCTCTCCAGGGAGTAACTGAGACAGCACAGACAGCAGAGAGGCCCCCAACCCGTTCACCGGAGGTTTACAGCAGAGACAGCCCGACAGTCCCGAATGACGATCTGGGCTGACCAGCATTGGACGGTCTTGGCACACATCATGGCCCCTGGACAGACCTCGGTGGGCGAGAGTTAGTGGGTGCTGATAGCCAGGCCTGGGCAGGGAGTGAGGTCAGTCCCGCCCCAAACACCTGGGCGGAGAGCGGGGCAGGGGGGCTACCTGGGGGATTGTGTGCACGTCACCCCCAGAAGCAGAGAAGGATGGGTAAGCATGGAGACAAGAGAAAGCTTAAATAACCGCCACACTCAGTTTAACAGAGCGCGTCATCGACACACAGCAACATCACGTTCTGTTGAAGTTTGGGACTTTGGGACGGCAATGCCCGCGCTCCTGTTTTGAATCAGCAACGTCTAACCCCCCCGGCACCACCCCCGGGATGACAGCAAAGCTACTTGCAGGCCCTCTAAGAACTGGGAATTTCTGATATCATTTTATAAGTTCCCACAGTGTCTGTACGACGGTTTCCTCTAACCGCTCATTTCACAAATGTTTACTGAGCGCCTGCTGTGTGCGGGGCCCTGAGGGGCACAGGGGCTCAGCAGTGGACAGGACAGGTCCTGGGGTGGGCATGGATCCACAGCCAGGAGGTATGTGTGGCTGGAGAGGAGAGAGTGAGCGGTAGAGGGGCAGGGGAATCAGAGGTGAGGAGGGGTCGAGTCAGCAGGCCCCCAGCCACTGGAGGGACTTGGATTCTGCTCTGAGTCGGGTGGGAGCAGCAGAGGTTTTGGCCAGAGGAATGACAAGATCTTACTTGTTTATTTTTGCCACCACTGGCTCAGTCGAAGTCACTTCTGGAACGAGCTCAGCCCAGGCCGTCCCGGAGTCCCGTGGTTGAGGGCTGGGCCGCCGCCAGGCTGCTGACATTCCTCTCCTGGCACCCGCCTGGCTGGGTGGCCCGGGGCCCTGCTCTGGGGCCTCTCATTTGTGGCATTTCTCATGTTCGTCGTTTGTGAGCCTCATTACACCTGGCAAGAGAAGGAGCCTCAGCAGACGGCTCAGAAAGCGTCTTTTAAAGGTTAATGGTCACTGGCGAGGGAAGAAAGGGCCACCGAGCATCGTGCTCTCTTTGATGAGGCGGACTTTCCAATTAAGTGAAAATGAGAGTCCCACCTCCGCACAGGTTCCTGCTCTGATTACCAAGCAGCCAAGGAGGCTTCAGGGCGTCAGCCCCGCGTGCTGTGTGCTACAGGCTGACACATAAGCCGCTCCCGGGGGTGAGGGGGGAGAGGGTCAGGGATCCCAGCCTCACTGCTGCTCGGCCAGATGAAGTCTGTGAGTGGGGAGGGCGTTCTGAGGATGCCACGCTCTGGCCGGAGCTCCAGGAGCAGGGGTAAGGTCTGCTCCTGGATCCGACACGCTCGGTGCCTGGCATCTGCTCCGGCCGCTGTGGGTGGGCAGGCGTGGGGTTGATCTCAGATGAGGGGCTCTGCCCGGTGGCCCTGGGGCCAGGAGGGAGGTCAGCCGAGTGCTCTCCTGGTCACGATCCACCAACTCACTCAGCGTTTCCAGGTGAGAGCACTCAGCGTCTGCACATTAGTCAGGACAAGTATCAGCAGCTGCTATGACGTCAGTCCCAAACCCCAGAGGTTAACACACACGAGGGCTCCTTCTGCTCTTGCCACAGTCTTACCTGGTGGGGCATCTCTCCTGGCAGGATCTCCTCCAAGTGGTGGCTCAGGGATTCAGTCTCCTTCAATCTCGTGATGTCACCATCTTCAGCTGTGTTCCAGGTCACTGTGAGGGGCCGTGAGATGAGAGGCTCAAGCAGAGTGTTTTATGGTCCAGACTGGCATTGTCTCACATCCCTCATATCCTTGTTTTCTTGGTCAGAATGTCTCTGAATTCACTGCAAGGAAGCTGGGAAATGTCATTGTCCCGTGTGCTCAGGAAAAGGAAATGGGGTTGGTGAGCAGGTAGCCAGCCTCGGTCATACCTGGTGGAATCGGTAGTGACAGGCATCAGGAGTGAGCTGTTTATTTGCCCAACCTGCACTGTATTTACTGAGCAGCCCCGGTTCCAGCTGCTGGAGACACAGCTTTGAAAAAGACAGACGAGGTTCTGGTCTCATGGGGGAGAGACAGTAAACTCATAAACAAACGGAATGTTTACTCGCATGCTGGTTAGCGACCAGCGAGAAACACAAGGACAATGAAGGAGGGCACGGGCTGGGACGTGCTGTCTCACAGAAGTGATCAGTGCTGCTCTGACCTGGCGACACTGAGCCGGGGCAGGCAGGAAGTGATGGGGCAGGTCTGGGAATCTTCAGGGAGTGGAGGTTTCCAGGCAGAGGGAACAGAAATGCCGGAGTGAGGAGGCTGGGCGTGTGGTGGGCCGTCTGAGGACAACAGAGAGGCTGCTGGGGCTGCATGTGGGGGGAGGGGGCAGCTGGGGAGGTGGGAGAGGTCAGGGGATGCAGAGAGCTTTGGCCCCTGGACAGAGTTTCAGGTTTGTTCCGGGCTCAGTGGGAAGATCTGGGGGCGCTGGAAGCAGGCAGCGCCTCGACTGGGCCCCGGGTCAGAGGACCCCTCTGGCCGCTGGGAGGAGACAGGTGAGGCTGGAGGCCAGAGAGGGCAGTGGCCATGGAGTTATGAACAATCAGGGCTCAGAGGGGAGGCAGAGGCAGCCCTGGGGGGGGCGGGGGGATGGACCAGGCTAGGAATTGGCCCAATGAGCTGTTCGTTCTTGTCATCCTCTCCTCTGCACCTGGGGCATAGAAATATCTTGCTGGATGTAAAAGGCGTTGATTACGAAGCACTTTTTCCCACCCCCAACGCACATTAACGGAGGCTCCTGGGACCATCTTGCTTTACAAAAGTATGTGACAAATGGATGCAGGAATAAAGGAATGAGTGAACGAATAGCCGGTCTGATTCTCGGTAGCTGTAGAAGCAAATTATGGCCTCACTGACCACGGAGAATACTCAGGGGAATTGGCCCTCTCCTGCGGACGAGGGCCGGTCATTCCCTCTCTGGGCCTCAGTTTCCCCATGGGCACAATGAAAGAGTGGGTCTAAGTAATCATAAGGGCTCTTTAGGAGGGACGCGCCTGTGACTACACTGAACTGTGCTTCTCGCAAAGTCCTAAAGGGAAAGTGGGGAGAATCCTGTTACTCCTCAGAGGTGGGGGGCACCCCCCGCAGACTCCTCACCTGGAGCAGGTGGGCCCTGAGTCCTCCCTTGCCTGTCTTCCCTCACAGGGCCTACAGGCCGGAGGTGGTCTGGTCCTTGCCCGCCTCTCCATGCCCCACCCCCGCCACCTTTCTACCAAGTAGCTTACAGCCTCAGTGAGCGTGACAGGGTCCCCAAGTCACAGTGGCTTAAGTAAGACAGTTTAGTTCTCTTTTGCATAAAATTCCAAGTCTGTAGGGTGATTCTCCTCTGTGCAGTTGTCAGGGTCTCAGGTTCCTGCCATCTCACTGCTCTGTCGTCCTCAGGGTGTAGCTTCTTCTGTAAGGTCCATCGTGTTGCCATGTCAGCCAGCATGGAGGGGGACAAAGGGAGGCGAAGGGCACAAACCTTCCTTTCCCTTTAAGAGCAGCCCCCAGCCCCTGAGTACACACACCTCTTTCCCATTGGCCACAGCCCAGCCACATGACCTCCCCTGATGGCAAGGGAAGCTGGGAAATGTAGTTTTCCTTCTGGACAGGTGAACATCTATGACCGTGGCAGTGGCAAGAGTGGGTGTTACTGCCCATCCTTGCTCACGTTGCTCCAGCCTAGGGTGGCAACTGTCCTGGTTTGCTCAGGGCTGACTGAGGGGTTTCTTGGGAAATGGGACTTGCTGTGCGAAAACTGAGAAAGTTCTGGGCAAACTGGGATGAATTTATCAGTCTACTCCAGCCACACTGCCCTCTTTTCTTTTCCCCAAATGGGCCAAGCACATTCCTGCCCCAGGGCCTTTGCATTTGCTGTTACCTCTGCCCAGGACATGCTTTCTACAACTCTCTCTATTCGGAAGGGATCACAGGGTGCCCACCTCGTGCGTGATCTGCTGTCCTGAACACCGTGTGCCAGAGTGGAGTGAAAATCCCAGCCACGCTCTTCCCATAAAGGGTAATTCTTTCTACTCCTTCCTGACCACTTTAGTTTCACAGCCTCTGTGGATTAGTAACTTTTATTCTCTGCAGCTCTGGAGGGAACACCTCCTTCCCCAAGGCTCTGGCTGGGCTCTCACGCAATCTCATGTATCCCACCTTAATAATAATCCGAAAGAAGAGCACGTATTCAATTCTAAGATTAGGACCAGGAGACAAGGATTTCTTTTTTTTTTTTTTTTTTATTAATGTTATGATGGATTACAAGCTTGTGAAATTTCAGTTGTACATTTTTGTTAGTCATGTTGTGGGTACACCACTTCCCCCTCCGTACCCTTCCCCCACCCCCCCTTTTCCCTGGTAACCACCGATCAGAAGGAGACAAGGATTTCGAAGAGACGAGTAAGCCTAATGAAGGCAGAGAGTGGATTAGAAGGAAATGCGAGGTGGAGAAACTTCTCATCAAACAAAACCGCGCCTCTTGGGTGGGTTCCCGGGTGCAACCTCTCTGGAGGGCCATCTGGTGAGATGTACCAACTGCAACTAAAAGTGCATAACTTTAGGCCCCAAATTCCACTTAAAGGAATTTATCCCAAGGAAGTAGTAAGAAAAATATGCAAAGATGGATCTCTAGGAGTTTTTAGAGGGGAAAAGAAGTATAAAACCTTGTTTTATACTTAAAATACCTGTTGGTGGGACAGCTAAGACTGCTGTTTCCTGCTCTGACACCAGTCTGTTCTTCAGATGAGGAAACAGAGGCACAGAGAGCTTAAGCAAATTGCCTGAGGTCACACAGCAGAGCTGGATTTGATGCGGGGAAGTGACTCCAGAGCTCGCCGTTGCCCAGTAAGCTCTGCCACCTCGGGCCTCAAGAGGGAAGGAGAGTGTCTTTCTGGGAGTAATGTGGAGATTTCTCTGGGAGGCAAGAGGATGGCGTGGGACTCACAGGTCTGGAGTGTGGAGTCCTGGGGCCGACGCCTTGGGCTGAGAACACCAGGCTCGGGTGGGAGGATGTGGTGGCCGAGGGCGCTGACTGTCCCCAGGCGACCAGGGTAGAGCCAACTCTGCCGTCCCCCCCGCTCAGGGTGGGGATTGTGTCCTTTGTCAGTGGAGTCAGGTGAAATCGCTTGTAAATAAGTCAATCAGAAACCAAAAGGTTGCGTCCCAGCACAACCAGGAACTGTCACCGTCAGCGGCGTGGAAATGATGGAGACGAGAGGGACAGCGCCTGTCAAGAGATGAGCAAGGTGAGGGGAATGTCCTGGAGGCCCCGAAATGTGGGCAGCATGTGGCTAGAGGGCGGAATGTGGGGCACACGGGAGCGATTGGTGGCCCTCTGGGAGCAGTGGGGGGCACAGCCAGATGACTAGGGTCCTCAGATGCTCAGCGCCCTCTGTGGGAGGGCCGCCCCCTGCCCTGTCCCCTCTGAAGACAGTCGTAAGGGAGGGAAACGAAAGAGCTTGGTGTCAGACAGAGTCGGGTGCCAGTCCCACTTCCTGCCAGGCCAGTGACCCTGAGCCTCAGTTTCCCCATCTGTAAAGTGGGGCTAATGTGAACAGCCTGTTTTGACTGCCTGCTAGCGCCAGGCCCTTGTCAGTCATCTTTCATTCCCAGGGGCGGGGACTTTATTATCCTCATTGACAGCTGAGAAATAGGGGCACAGAGAGGTTACGCCACTTCCCTGGGATCACACAGATGCTGTCTGTGGAGTTAGGCCTCCAGACTGGCGAGGATCAGATGGAGCCTTAGCCACGGGCCGGGTGCACAGTAGGTGCTCCGGAACGTTGGGTGTTGGTTGCTATCGTCATCACTGCTGCTGCCACCACCGGCGCCTTGCCCTGCACCCTGCGTCTTCCTCCAAGGGCATCGAAAGCAGGAAGGAAGATGCCACCCATCGGCACCAGATGCCGCTGGGGGAGCAGCTGAGGACAACCATGGACACAGTCAGAGTAACTCTTGCTAACGTGTGCATGCGGTGTCCTGCCTGTTTCTCTGGGCCAAGGGGCTGTCGGCGAGCTCCTGAGGCCTGGTTCCCAGGCAGGTCGGAGGATGGTCTGGGGTCTTGGGAGGGGGCGGTGGGTCCAGCTCGTCCTACTGCTCCCTCGGCTCACCCCTGACAGCTGGGCTGGGACCTGCTCCCTGCTGAGCTGGGGGACGCAGGGCTGTGTGGTGCAGGCCAGGGCTCTGGCGTCCGGTCTGTGCCCCGACCCCAACACCCGCCTTGCAGACTGCTGGGCACACGGAGGTCGTGACCTCTCAGGGTCCAGTGGGCACAGCCCTCCCCTGCCCACTGGCTGGAGGAGGAGAGGGCGCGTCCCCAGGTGACCTGCCCACTCACTGTGGATAAACGGCACCTGGTGGCTGCGTCCACAGCAGCTGTTTCCTGGTGCGAGGGAGTCCTGTCATGGGCTGAGATGATCAGCGGGTCCTGGAATTGTGTGGAGGGTCAAGCCGGCATTTAGAGTCCACGACAGACCAGAATAGGACAGACTAGGAGCCCGTCCCCTGATGTGCCCAGTGCCAGCCCAGTGCTGGCGCACAGTAGGGCTCACCAAGGCCTGGGGCGCCCAGGTCACCAGTCCTGAGGGTGAGGAGCATCTGGGCGGGTCGGGGGGAGTCTGAGTGCAGGAGCGAGCCCCAGAGAGCGGTCCAGGAGGGGTGGGCTCCTTTTTCTGAAGGTCCCTCATTGTCCCCTGGTGGTGCCCTTGTGCCCCCTCCTGGCTTCGTGCTGCAGCCCCTGCGTCTCCCTTGAGGGCCTGCAGCCAGGCGGGGCCTCCTGGAGCTCCAGAGGCCAGAGGTGCAGGGAAAGCAGTGTGGCCTGAGCCAGGTCTGATGGGGCTGGGGTGATGCCCCGCACTCTCGACCCTCGGAGGGGCCCTGGCGGACTGGGCTCTCTCTGTCCACGTTGGTGACTTGCTGAGGAGGGCACAGCCACCCCTGCCCAGGAACCTCAGGCCTGTCTTCTGTTGGCAGGTGCTCTGGGGTGGGCTCCTGGCCATGCAGAGGACCCCTTGGCTGTTTCCCAGAGAAACGGGTAGAACACTTATCCGCTCCATCCCTCCTGGGCTCCTGCCCACAGCCTGATGGATAACTGCTTGACCTTGAAACTTTGCCTCAGGGTCTGCTTCAGGGAAAACCAGAGCAAAGACAAAGGGCGGAGGGCTGCTTCCGGTCTGTGTTTACATTCTGTGAAGATGAGGTGTGTGTGTATGCATGCACCTGTGTACGCATGTGTGTGCGAATGCATGCATGTAAGCGAGCACTCGTGTGTGCATGCATACATGCACGTATATATGCACTGGTGCATGCATGCTTGTGCAAACACGTGTACATGCATACATGCACGTATATATGCACTGGTGCATGCATGCTTGTGCAAACACGTGTACATGCATGCATGTAAGTATGTATGCGTTTATGCATGTCTGCATGTCTGCATCTATATGTATGCATGCATGTGTGTATGTATTTTCCCTGATTTGCAGGGAGAAAAAATGGGTACAAGCCTGTGTAAAGGGTTTCGTAGGTCAGGGGGGCGAGGACATGGTGGTTCCGTCCCATAATCTGCAGCGGGAAGGGAGCTGCAGGACAGAGGAGGCTGCAGCCAGAGCAATGGGAGAGGGAGGGAGATGCAGGAAGGCGATGGGGGGGATGAACAGAGCGGGGGCGGGCGGGCGTTTACCGGGCTGGAGGAGCAGATTCCTCAGGCTGGGCCGGCAGCCGCCCTGACTCAGAAACACGAACTGTCCCCTCAGAGACCCCTCGGAGCTTAAGGCTCTGTCAGAATATGAAAGGTGTCCTGCAGATCTTTGGGGCTATTCCATTTCATCCCATACATATGGGGCCTCGACATATGTGTGTGCAAACTTACACACATGTGCACACATGCGCACTCTCTCATACCCGCACACACTCGCCCGCTCAGACATAGCAAGTCAGCATCACTAACATGCCAGGCCGTGCGTCCGCCTCCTCGTGGAGCTGTGTGACCTGCGGACCCGAGGAGGCCACGAGTCCTGAGCCCCAGCCTGGGCCCTGCTCTCCCCGCGGCCCGGCCCGACACCTGCGTGTGGGTTTAAACGCTCCAGGGCGCATGCGCTCTCTCCGGTTGATTCACGCAGATCAGTCGTCCACTGTGCGGTTCTCCTACTGCTACGCGAGGCAGCGAGGCACAAAATCGGCACCTGCTGTGTGCGTGTGTGCATGTGTGTGGTGAGTTTGGTGCACAGTTAGGATGAGGTTAGGGTGAAATAGCGTGAAAAGTACAGCTGCTAATTGGATCACAGTTGTTGATGCTTTCAAAGCACTTCCTGTGGGAGATTAGTCCCAAGGATACACGACATCCAGTAGGTTCTGAGCGCCCTGCTGACATGATGTGGGTGGAATAAGAGACTTGCACGGACTTGATTCCATCTCCCACGTGGTCCTGAAGTCACCAGTGGGATGACGGATGGACATCCAGGGACAAGAAGGGAGAGAATCTGGCATGTCCACCACAGGGTCTCCAGTGAGCAGCGTGGTCAGGTCTGTGGAAAACCCGGGACTCCCCGGGGCAGGTCTCCAGGCTTGTGCTCCTCGCCCTCTGGGTGTGGGACGGAGTGGGTGGTGGGGCTGGGGAGGAAGGTGGAGGTGGAGAAGCTGGAGAGAAAGGGGCAAATCTGGCTCCTCCATCCACAGCAGGGTCTCAGAGCCAAGCGCCCAGACAGGCCTGGCAAGTCACAAAGGAGTGAGGAAAGCTCGACCCCACCAGCTGACAGCCAGCAGGCCCTGAGGGAGGACCACCTGCCAGACTCGTTCCTGCAGGTTCTGGATATGGACTCAGCCAATCCCCCAGCCCTGTCGGGTAGGTTTATCACAGTTTCATCGTAGAAGGGGAAGCACCCAGGGAAGGAGATCGCCCGGGTCCCACAGCTGGCAGGTGGCATATGGACAATACAGGACAGGAGCTTGGGTGGCAGGTCCTGGGCCTCCCTGTTGGGAGACAGTGGGGAGGGGTGGAGACTGTGGCAAACTGGGAGCACAAGCCCGTCTAAAGGGGCAGCCTGGACTTTGTGCCACCAATTGCTGCTATGAGAGGGTGTGGGCCCAGGGTGGCCCCATCTCCTGAGACCTCGGGAGAACCAAGCAATTGATTCTCAAGGGAGACCTCTAAGTTGTCCACATGTTGACATTGGATTCATATTCCCCAAAAACACCAAGAGGGACAGACAAGACGCGTCTGCTGCCTGGTTTTGGGCCATGCATCCACAGTGTGACCTCTGACCGTGGAGAGAATCGTTCATTCTAGAAAGTCCTGAGCCGCAAGGGTGTGTGTGGTGCTGGGCTGGGGGGCGCAGGGGTTAGAGAGGCAGACGAGATGAGGGCGTCCCCCGGGCACTTAGACCCGCCTCACAGGTCAGTCACATTCAGCCCGACGGCCCACCAAGCTGGTGCTGCTCAGGCTGCGGAGCTCAGAGGGGGCGACCGCTGCTTTCCAGCTGGGGGGCCAAGGAGGGCTCTCTGGGGGAGGAGGACATGGTGTGGGTGGGATGTGATGGACACGGTCCCACCTGACACAGCTCACGGCCTGGAGTGGACAGTGGCCTGCATTTCCCCGGGGTTGCCCTGGGGGCTGGGAGGTCGGGCAATGCTGGGCACGTATTTCCATGTGGCCTCCACTGGCTGGAGACAGGGCTCTTCCTGTGGCGAGGACCCCCACCCCCATCCCTGCATGAGTCCCCTGACCCCCAGGCCTGTGGGCATTTGCATCTGTAGCCCCCAACCCCCTTCAAAGCCCCCAGCCCCACTGGGCCAGTGCAGGGCAGGTTCAGGACATGTCCTCCTGCCCCCAGGTGGGCAGCGCTGACCCCTCCAGAGGCCAGGATGGAGGCACCACGGTGACCGTGTCCCTCACAATGGCCGTCTCTCTTTACAGGGTCACTTTAAGAATGCCAGGTGGCAGGCGCCAGATTTTGGCATCTGACACGCTCCCACGAGCTCCCTGGGACCAGAGCAATCATCTTTTGTAAGCTCTGATGGGGAACAACTGGCCACTGTCCTTTAATTAGGAGGGGACGTGCTAAGCTATGGCCTCCTGCAGGGCTCCATAAACGTCCGTTAAGTCAGCCTGCGCACTCTGTGGCTCCCTGCAGACCGCGAGGGCCCACTGAAGCCACGGAGCAGCCCCCAGCCCCAGTCTGGCTCTGGAGTCGGAGAACAGCCACTGAGAGAAAATGCCAATCAGCCAGGACTCCTGGCAGCCGCTCAATGTGGCAAATTATTTCTTGCAAATTACTTCTTAAGACCGAGATCCGGGCAGGACTCTGCAAGTCCACGGGCCTCTATTATCTGCTGGTTTTCAGCCGCCTGGGCGCATCCGAGGGCAGGCTGCTCATCTGTGGCCGAGGGATGTTTTGGAAACCACGGCCGCCCTCTTCAGCCAGGTACCTTCTCTGCCACTTCCCCTGCCTTACGGAAAGACGGTGATGGCCAGGAGGACGCGGTGCCAAGCTCCCTCTTGTGCATCGCCAGGAGACCTGGGTGTCAGGTGTGATGGGAGCCATTTGAGCACCATTTCCTCTTCTCCCTGGGGGGCACTACAGGTGGTATCCCAGGCCCTCCCCATGCCGAGGGCGCATCGTCTGAGGCTGTGTCCGGGCTCGAGGCGGGGCGGGTGTGCAGGACATGACTGAAGGAGGTCAGACCACAGGGCAAAGGTTGCAGGTCGCTGGCGCCAGGGGCTGGGAGCACAGATGGAGATGTCGGTGCCCACCCAAGTCACGCAAACCAGAGAGAGGGTGAGGAGGGAGCCCCCGTGCCAGGGGCTGAGATGTGGGGGTCCCAGGGCCGCAGGAGGCTGAGGCATGGGTTCCTGGGACAGTGGACACTGAGACATGGGGTGCCAGGGCCGTGAGGGGCTGAGATGTACGGTCCCAGGGCAGCGGGGCGGGGGGGGCTGCAGAGCTCAGAGAGGCACAAGTTCTGAAATGGCTGCCTGGAGCCAGCCCCATTGCATTCTGCTTCCCCAGACTCGCTGTCCATGGAGCCCTCCTGGTAGGGAATCTACCACCCAGGAACCTGCAGGCCCCTGTCACTTTGTCTTCCTTTGGTCACTGCAAAGACGGATGCTCACAGCCCCACTGGTGGCCGATCGTGGTCCCTGCTCCCTGCCCTCTCCCCATGCCCTGCCCCACGTGCTTGCTCTCGCTGCTCCTGGTTCCTGGTGTCGTGCAGCAGGGACAGCCAAGGCTCACTCCCAGGGCTGGTGTGTGCCTCCTGCAGAAAGCCCCCCGCAGCCTGGCCCCACCTGGGTCCTGGGCAGAGCAGCGACGGGGTGGGAGTGGGGGACTGGTGAGTTTTCATGTCTGCCTCCTGAGTCCTGATGACTCTCCCTGTGCCTTACTGTCTGGAGCCCCCCGTGACATCCCCCTGAACCCCTGAACTTGTGTAATCCAAACTCCAGGACCCTTCTAGGGTGGGGGTGGTTAAACAGCGGGCACAGCGAGGGGCGAGCCGCGGGGATGATCACTTTCTCGTGAAGAGTGGCCAGGCTGTGCTACATTCCTCACCTGTATAAAAGTGTAGGCACAGGCTCCAGGAAAACTGATGTCCTGGTGCCAACGGTGCTTGTCTTGCAGTCACACCCTTTGCACGTCAATTTGGACATCCTGGTCTACTCACAGCGCTGTGTTTGAATCCTGTGCAACGTGATGGATTTTTCTACCCAAACAGTAGTGGTGGGCGACACACAGTATGGGTCAGGCACTGTGCTAAAAGTGCAGTAACTCATTTAATGCTCACAGCAGCCCTGTGAGGTGGATGCTATTATCATCTCCATTCTTTAGAGGAGGAAACAGGCACAGTGAGGTTAACTAACCAGCCCAAGGTCACCCAGCTAGTAAGTGGCACAGCTAGGATTTGAACTCAGGCAGCCTGGCACTGGAGTCTGTGCGCTTAACCACTCATTACAGGGGCACTTTATGATCCCCAGCTTCAATGCAGGGGCTTTTGTCTGGGGGCTGGCAGAGGACGTTTCTTGCGGGTCCCACAGGGCCCACTGGGAAGGGTGGGGTTGGCCGTCACTCAGATTCCGCTCCACTGCCGTCTCTGCCGGGAGCCCCCTCCCGGTTCCCTCCCGTGATCTGTTCCTTCTCCTCCTTCAGGACTCAGGTCAATGTCCCTCCCGGTCCCTGAGTCCCCATCCAAGCCCCCACGCCCGTTGCTCCCTCCCTGCAGCCTAGTTAGCTGCCTTCCCAGCGTGTCTCACCCCAGGAAATCCTCTCGAGCGTCGCTGGAGTGATTTCTTGCTCATTGTCTGTCTCTGGCCACAAGTGCAGGGTCTGTAGGTGCAGGATGGGGACCACGGCCGCACCCCCAGAGCCTGGAGCTGTGCCTGGCACAGAGCACGTGCTTAACAGAGCCCGTTGGATGAATGCCACACGCTGGCCGCTGGAGGGTGCTGGAAGAAATCTCCAAGATCGCCCTCTGACCTGCTCACTTGACAGAGGACAGGGTGGGAGGTGGGGGGCTCCAGAACTGTGCCCCTGACCACCTGGCTGCACTGCCACATGGCACACGTCATGGACACACAGGACACGGATCGCCAAGGAGCCCATTGACTTTCTAGCAAGAGCGAAGCCGTCTGTGCTCAAGACTCAGGTCAGTGCAGAAGCCACTCCATGTGGACGCCCCAAGTCGACAAACCACGCGCTGTGCCCTCAGGGGGACACTGAGGGGGAGGGGGCAGTGTGGAAAGGACGCCCTCCATGCGCACCTGCATGTGGGGGGACGGAACATGAAAAGGGGCTGCTCACCCGTCCCAGCCAGGATGCTGTTTCAAGCCAGCCCACTTCATTTGGCTTTTCTCTCCTGGAACAAATCCTGACATTTCGTTTTATTTTTTGGCTCTTTCAGTCTGAGGAGTGATGGGCCACGGGCTGCAGTGGAATAAACTGGGAAGCTCTGCTCCCCTTGTCACATCCTGAGCTCAAACCAGACAGGGTCCTTAGGAGGTGACAGCCGACAGCGTTAAAGAAAGTGTCAGCGGTTGCTGTGGGAAGATGTTCCCCCAGGAGAGGAAGCTGGGGAGCCAGCACCCACAATCTTGGTGGAATCTCTTTCTAGAACCTGCTTGCGTCTCTCAGCCCACCTGTCACACAGAGCTGCCTGGAGAGCGCATGACGTGGGTGAGGCTTCATTCCGGGCACAGCTGGTGTGGTAGGACCCTCGGGGCCAGAGTCTGGGATGCGGGTCCCAGGCCTGGCGCTCCGGCCTCTCGGCTGGGTGACCTCTGGAGAGTCTCCCGGCCTGACAGGTCTCTGTTCTCCTCATCTTTGCAACGAGCAGAACGAGCCTGTCCTGCCACCTCCCAGGGCTGTTGGGGGTCACCTCCACTCATGGACGCCAGGACACGCTGGCAGCGTGTGTGGCTGCTCTCTGCCTGCAAATTATTCCAAAATCTGGTGCCGGGTTTCCAGCCCATGCCGTGTTTTCATGTCTGTTTCTAGTGCATATTGCAAAGGTAGTTTCCTCTGCAGCCGGCACGGGTACGTTACTATTTATTAAACTCTGCACGTTATTCAGATTTTACTAGTTTTCTCTCGTGTCCTTTTTCCGTTCTACACTCCCATTCAGGACACCAAATTATCTACACTGTGTGTTTCAAACATTTTTGGACATAACCCAAAGTTAAAAGTGCATTTTACATCACGAGACAATAAACACCTTTGTATAATCTGAGAGTATTAAGCCTACAACGCTTATTCTTGCCAACCGAGATACACTCTGGTATTTTCTATTCTATTCTGTTCTTTTCCGTTCCATTTCATTGTATGCTACCCCATCCCATCCTATTCTATTCCAACCTAAGAACACTCTTCAAGATGTGATAAACGGAACAACCCACAAACGGGTCAGTCAGTGTCTGCAGTTTAAAAACTCGCCTCGCCTAAGGATGCTCTCTCCCATCGCTTCTGCCACAGTGTGTGGTACTTCTGTTTACCTCCTGGACCCGCTGTGAGCCCCTGGCACTTCGGGACGGTGCCGTCCTTCTTCCTGGGACCCCGACACTGGGCACTGTTCCCGCTGCCTGTGCTCGGTAAACGCCCGCTGCCTGGACGGCTCGATGCGTGTGTCCTTTTTTCTCTTTTCTCACGTTTTGGCATAGCTGCCTATTTTTCGGGGTTGAATGCTCAGTAAGCAGCACCTACTTTCTTTGGAGATGTGGCCGGTCATGAGTGAGATATTTGCAGGCACCAGAGCTCAGAGCTAAGTGGTTTGCACGCTCGGGAAGAGCCTCGCCGGGGGCCATGTCGGGTGCTCCCTACTCAGGTTGTAAGGCCTTTTCAGAGTTCGATTTGCATGCAAACCCAGTGATTGGAAATGTGGGTTTTCAGTTGTCATAATGATTGGGGTAAAGATAAATGTCCTTTGATGCCCGAGACAGTCCCTTACAATGAATTGCCCTGCACGAAGAGCCAATAATGTCCCCTTTCGAGACACTCTGACCAAGACCGAACAGATTAGAAATAGAAAGGGTGACAGCAGTGTCTGCTTTGTCCCCTGTAAGCTTTCCTTCTTCCCAGCATCTGTCAGTGAGCCTTACCCGGGGGGAGGCTGGTCTGGGACAACTGGTGGCATGTTTTTGAGGACCGCCTGGCCCTGGGCAGCCAGGTCGGGCCGCAAGAGCGGTGGGTCCCCACAGATCCAAGCTGCCCTGGCCCTCGGTGGGTGGAATGGGCTGCAGCGGGCTCTAATTTTGTGGCGCGAGGAAGCCACGCTCCTTTCGGGAAAGTCGTCGCCAGTCACACCGGGCAGACCTTTCTAATCACAGCCGACCCCAAGGAAGGGATCCCGCCTCCCTGCACACACACATCCGGGGCTCTGCGCTGTCGGGGAGCATTTCCCCGGGAACGGGGGACTGAAAACTGTCGTTCTGCTGCCCTTTTGAGAGCGGGTCCGTCTGCTCCTCCCCAGGTTCCTCATTCAGTTGAGAATCCCGTGCCCAGGGGCTCAGGCCGAAGCCCTTGGTCTCCCTGGATGCCCTCGTCCCCCGCATCCCGTCCATCGGCCCCGCTCTCTCCCTGGATCTGCCTCAGGCAGGTACCTCGCAGGGTCCACTTTGCTCCATCTCCTGCCTGTCTCCAGCACCAGCGCCCTTGTCCCTCAGCTGCCTCAATGGTTTCTCACCTTCTCCTTGGGCCCCACGCAGCAGCCAGACAAACTCGTAAGAGAGTCAATCAGACCATGTTTCTCTGTTGCTCAAATCCCTTCAATGGCTCCCATCACACGTTCGCTGAAGTTCTTCCCTCTGGTCTTGCCCTGCCTCTGTAACCTCCACTCGGGCGGCACAGGCGCTGCTCTTTCTTGAACGTCCAGGCCCCTTCCCGACTCGAGGCTTTTGCTGCAGCTGCATCGCCCCACCTGAGATGCTCCTCCCTTTGTTCTTGGCACTTTCATCTTCTATGCCTCCTTCAGGTCTCAGCTGAAAACACACCTCCTCCATGAGGCCTTCCGTGATTACCCGGTCTACAGAGGTCTCTGTCCCCTCTTCACTGTGCTTCACATTGCCCTATTTTGTCCTTGTCATGGTACGGATAATAACCTGTAATTGTCATATCTGTCTGTCACCCAGTAAAACATCAACCCCATGAAGATAGGGACTGTGTCTGCCTCATTCACAGCTGCAGCCTGAGGGCCGAGAACAGGGTTCAGTCGATGCTTGGGGAACGAGTAGTAATAATAGTCACAGGGTATCAGGGTCCATACTATATGCCAGTACTGTTGTCACAGTCACTTAGTTCTACCCTAAGCCAGCGAGGCGGGTTACTATTACCATCTCCAGTTCAGATAATGAATTGCCGTCGCTGAGAAGTAAAGTGACGTGCCCAAGGTCACCCCACGGGCCGGTGGCCGGCTGGCCCTTGAACCCCGGGCAGACTGAGCATACACTCGGTGCTTCGCCCTGTGCCTGGCTGCCTGGCGCTGTGGGGACGGACTGAACCCGGGCCATCAGAGAGCTGTGATTGCGGAAGGAGCGCGTCCGAGTGGTGCAGAGAGACGAGTCTGTGAGAGAGACGCATGTCACCTGGTCACACCTGCTGTGGGGACAGCAACGCGGGAGTGGGGACGGGGAGCTCCAGGGACGTGGGTCTGTCACTTTCCTGTCGCTGCTGCAACAAATTGTCACAAACTTGGGGATTGAAACAACGCAGCTTTATTCCCTTGCCGGTCTGGAGGCCAGACATCTGCCGTCGGTCTCCCTGGGCCAAAGTTGAGGTGTCGGCAGGACTGGCTTCCTGCAGGCTTGGGGGAGACTCAGTTCCCTGGCCTTTTCGGCTTCCGGTGTCCCATGTATTCCTGCGTTCCTCGGCTGGTGGCCCTTCCCCCATCTTCCAGGTGCATCTTTCTGATCCCGGCTTCCCGTTCCGCTTTCCCTGACTCTGAGCCTCCTGCGTCCCTCTTTAAGGACCCTGTGGTTACGTGGGGCCCACCCAGACAATCGGATCATCTCCCCCTCTCAGGATCTTTGGCTTACTCACGTCTGCTTCACCTTTTGCCGTGCAAGGTAAAAACCTACAGGTTCTGGGGATTGGGGCGTGGACGGATGGAGGGGCATCATTCAGCCGACCGCAGAGGATGGTTGGCCATTTTAAATAGGTGGTGAGGGAAGGCCTTGCTGAGAAGCCATCTGAGCAAAGATGTGAAGGGGCAGAGGCAGAGGGCCATGGCAACATCAGCACAGCGCCTTCCAGACAAAGAGCAACACGCGCAAATCCTACAGCAGGCGAGTGCCTGCATGTTCTAGCAAACCCAGTGAACACTAGGGCTGGTGTTGCTTGGCTGAGAGAGGAGGGGGAGAGCAGTGGAACGGGAGTCAGAGAGGCCATGGCGGCAGGCCCTTGGGCCACTGTAAAGACTTGGGTTTTACTCTGAGTAGGTGGGAGCCATGGGGGGTTCTGAGCAGAGGAGGGACAGCATCTGGTCCAGATTTTCAAAAGCTTCCTCTGGCTGCTGTGTGGAGAATAGTCTGTTGGGGGCAAGAGTGGAAGCAGGGAGGCCTGTGGGGAGCTTTGCAACAGCCCAGCTGAGAGAGGCTGGCAGCTTGGCCCAGAGGCTGTGATGTGCCCCCAGACGCTCCTTCAGGACCAGGCAGTCCCTGCTGTCCCGAGTGTTGGCAGCTGAGTGCTCACAGCTGAGTCCCTCCCCGGGAAATGCCCTTGGCCAAAGGGAGCTGCTTGGCCAAGGTCACTCTCCCTCCCTGGGGACCACCCATTTCCAAAGACTGGGAAGTACAGGGGAATAAAGATTCAGGCCCCTGGACTCAATTCAGTGCATCTGAAGGGCCATCTCAGCTCCAGACCTCATGGGATTGATCGCAGGGCCGCATCCAGAATGTGTGGGGCCCAGGCAGATGCACACATATATGTGTGTGTGTATATATATGTATTTTTTTTTTTTTTAAGATTTTATTTTTTCCTTTTTCTCCCCAAAGCCCCCGGGTACATAGTTGTGTATTCTTCGTTGTGGGTCCCTCTAGTTGTGGCATGTGGGACGCTGCCTCAGCGTGGCCCGATGAGCAGTGCCATGTCCGCGCCCAGGATTCGAACCAACGAAACACTGGGCCGCCTGCAGCGGAGCGCGCGAACTCAACCGGTCGGCCACGGGGCCAGCCCCTATATATGTATTTTTTTTGCAGGGTTTCTGTCTACATAAACAATTTGCTTAAGAAATGTACTTCACAATCCCTGGGCCCCTGTGTGGTATAGTGGTTCATCCTGGAAGGTCTAGAATAATGTATGGAGAAGGGGCCTTGATGTCTTGTTTTCGTCCAGCCAGAGCACGTGAAGGTTCCTCATAGTCTAGGCACCATCTGCTCCTGGTCAGGTCCACGTTATATACAAGAACAATGGGACCAACCAAGTGCAAAGCAGCACATCCCCACGTGAAATCCATCGATGTAACTGTCCAATTATGGATCCACCCATTCATTTACCAGATATTGATCGAGTGCCTTTACACTCAGCCATCGCCCTGGTTTCCGGGACACAGCAGTGAACAATATCGATGCAATCCATCTATTCTCATGAAGTTCTGGTCTATGAGGATAGACAATATCCAGGTAAACAAATAAACACACAGACAATTTCAGATTGTGAAGAATGCAGTAACGGACACAGATTGGGGGATGGATAAAGAGTAATGGGGGTGGGGGGCCTTTCTGAGGAGGTGTCACGTGGGCTGAGTCCTGAAGGATGAGAAGGGGCTGCCATGGGAGATCTGAGGGAACAGCATGCCGAGCAGAGGAAACAGCAGGTGCAAAGGCCCAGAGGCCCAGAGGAGGGAACAGGTCCAGAAAATTGCAGGACCAGAAATAGGCCAGTGTGGGTGAGGCGTAAGGAGGAGGGAACAGTGGTGGGAGATGGGGACACAGAAACACTTTACAAACTGTTGAGTGGGACAGAAAAAGAAGAGAAGAGTGTTATTATTACTGCGATGATAGTGGTTTTTTTTAAAAGTCTCCCCCCCGTTTGAGCTCAGCCCTATCTCCAGAGACAGGGACAGCCTTCCCGTCGTTCCACCGCATGAAGGGCCCTCGCTTTCTCCCTTAGATCTCCATCAGCTTCAGCAAGTCAGCTCTGCGGGCTGGGACGTTCTCTATTTATCAGAGGCTGTCACAGGCACATTAAGGTATATCTATCAGGAGCCGGTCCCACGGCCAAGTGGTTAAGTTTGCGCACTCCCTTTCGGTGGCCTAGGGTTTCGCCGGTTTGGATCCTCGGCGCGGACATGGCACCGCTCATCAGGCCACGCTGAGGTGGCATCCCACATGGCTGAGCCAGAGGGACCCAGAGCTAGAATCTAGAATGTATAACTATGTACTGGGGAGCTTTGGGGAGAAGAAGAAAAAAAAAAAAACGGAAGAAGATTGGCAACAGAAGTTAGCTCATGTGTCAATCTTTAAAAAAAAAAAATTAAAAAAAAGAAAAGATAGATCTATCAGCTGGGCCCCTAAGCAAATGGAGGAGCCACAGAGAGCTTGGGATCAAATGGGGCTGCCGACTGGCCATCATCACCCCAGGATACACATTCCTGCTCTTCCTTAAGGAATTAAGGCACCAAAGTTTAGTCTTTAAAAACAGGTAAATAAACCTTGATCTCTCTATGGAAACAGACATGTTTAACAGTTCCAGCATTTGGGGCAATATTTCTACGTTCCCTTTTGTTGGTATCATGTGCCAGACGTTGCAAAAACATTTTGTTATGCACTAGTTAGTTTGTACTCACTGGAATGTGTGGAAGGGGTTTACGTGTTGCACATCCTTATAATTCTTTCCCCAATCAAAAAAGAAAAAGCCAGAAGAAAATGCCTGCAGATCCTCAGTTGTACATACTTTATGGTAAACAGAGCAAACTCGTGTCTGCCTTCTTTCCTCGTCTCGTGCTGCATCCTTTGCTTTCTCCACAGTGTGTGTTTAACACTCTAAACTGGTTCCTCTCCCTCCTCTTTCATTCATAAACATGTGGCGGTGGGTGACTGTTGCTTTTGTCCACCCAGCATCCATTCCCCCTCCCCTGGCATCACTGCCCTGATTTTATTTTGGACAGCGATCCCTCCCCTCTTCAATCTATGTGGAGGACTTGCCTCCATCAGCCTCCAGCTCTAGATTTCGCCTCGTGACCCAGGCCTCCACAATCCGTGTGTTCTTTCTCTCCACCCCCACCCCTGCTCCCGTAGGTCAAAGTGATTCCTGGATGGCCCGTGAAACTCAATGCCAGATCTGGTTTGATTTACTATGTCGGGGACTGGAATTGGCCACCCCAAGATAATGTCTCTTTGGCATGAGGATTATTTTGGGCTGGTTACTTTTAAAAACTGCAGACATGAGAGAAACTCTGAAAAGTAGAATTTACCTACCCTTTGTTAAGAGACATTTACACTTGTAAGGGAAATCTCCATCTGTAAAGGTGTCTCCCTCTCTGTCCCAGGAAGAAGGGGGATGACCTTATCTCTAGGAACTCTTAATCAATGCCAAAGGCAAGCACTTAAATCGGCATAATGACCTCACCCTTGTTTACTGTGCTTTTCTGGTAATCTCCCGTAACTGGTTCCCCCACCCCAACATCCTCCTTTGTCTTTAGCTGAGGGTGGTATTTAAGGGGAGAAATTCCGCCATTTTGGTGAGTTGCTCAGTTTGCCTGGGTCTCTCCCATGTATACATGTTATAAAGCTTTGTTTAATCTTCTCCTGTTATTCTGTCTCATGGGAATGTAATTTGTTGTCTGGCCAGAAGGACCCAGAGCGGGTAGAGGAAATGTCTTCCTCCCCCACAACTGGAAAGAATGTCTTTCTTTTCTCAGGACTTGTTTCTGGGAGAATGTGAGTCAGGCCACAGGGCTCTCTGCTTGTGTGTGAGGTCAATGTAGAGGAAAACAGCCAAGAACTGGAGAGAAATGGAGCCTTGTAGACATGATTGGAGCTCCTGAATCCAGCTATGTCTGAAGCCATTACCCCTAGAGCAGATTTTCTCAACTTCGGAACCATTGACAGTTCAGCATTAGATAATTCTTTGTCCTGTACATTGTAGGTTGTTTAACAACACCCCTGGCCTCTACCCACTAGATCCCAGTAGCACACTGCCCCCTAACGACAACCAAATTGTCTCCAGACATTGCCAAATGTCCCCAAGGGGGAAAAATTGCCTCCGTTAAGAACCCTTGTCTTAGATGCCCACAAGTTATGTGGGTCAATAAATGTCCTTTTTTGCTTAGTCCCGTTTGAATTGGGTTTCTGTGCTTGTCTGACCAAAGGACAGCTTACCTTTAGGAGGCAGGGTGACACTTAATAATGGGGCCGGATGCCAGCAATGAATGACTGAATGACGGGGCACCCTGTTGCCAAGAAGCCAATTCTAGAGTGCAGCTCAGCAGTGTGACAGCCTGCAGCTGTATTCTGAGGAGGGAGACAGCCTCAAACCCAACCTGGGCTGATGAGAAACTCTCCCGACAGCCCCCAGGGAGAGCGAGAAGAGGGGAGAGACGGCCTGGGGCATCTCCTCACAACCTCCCATCCTCTCGAGTTCCCGGGGGTCTAAGACGGTCTGCTAAGACTCAGAGGAGCCGTATTTCTGGCCTTGCCTGTGAGGCCCGTGGCAATGTGTGCGAGCCCCCAGGGGGCCATGCTGAATAGGCTCCCCTGCTGTTATTGTGAAAAGAAGGGTAATGTCTGTTGGGTGATTAAAATAACATTTTCCCACTATAATAAGCAGTCCCAAACACATACAGGGCTTCAACTGTCTGGGACAAATGGGGAAAAAAAAATCACTGACCCAAGTAGATATTTCCAGACATCCCCAAATACCTAAAGGTTGGCATTCCAGAGGCCCAATATCCAATATTTCTTATTGATAATGAAACCAGCAAACAGCCATTGATGATTAAGTAGCTAGGAACTAAAGTTCTTTTTCTTTTTGCAATTACTGATTATAGCTTTTAGCTGTTTAACCCACCCATGGTTAACTGTGCTGATTAGGCAATATGCTATCTGACTCCCACTAGGCTCCTATAGGTAACATCTCCCTGGAGCCTGGGTCACCATGGTAACGGGTGTGTGAGCTGTTTTTCAGGAATTAGAGCTCCTTGTCCACTTCAGGCCTGTTGAGACCACCAACTCATCAACTGGGCCTGTGGAGATGTCTGATAGGTGACCTTTTGATGTCAAGAGGCTAAAACCTCCACCCTCAGATCATGCTCATGCCACCATTTTGTGAACATGGGTCCCATGAAGAGGCATGGGGTCTGACTACGCTTGCACAGATCATCCATTACGTCACCTCTCCTCACCTCCAGTCACCTATCTCCACATTTCAGACCACCTTGCCCCCATCCCATAAAGATCCCTGAGTCCTTATTTTCGGGGAAGTGAATTTGAGGCTCATGCTCTCGCTTCCTCACGTGGCTGCCTTGTGAGTAAACCCTCTCTCTGCTGCAATCTTGTTGTCTCAGTGTTTGGCTTTCTGGGCGGCGGGCAAAAATGAACCTGGTTCGGTAACAATCATTTGTGTGGATCCAGCAGACATGTAAGAACACCGAGAGTTATGAGGCTGACTTTACATCAGTCTCAGGGCGGGCTTGGGAGGGGCTGCCTAGGATCACAGCTGAGTCTGAAGTTCTTGCCTGTAAGCCCTCCCCCTTCTCCCAAAGGCCTGGGGGGAGCCCAATGTGTACACAACGCTGACACTGGGATCCTGCACAGCAGGGTTTCATCTGAGAGACCCACGCCCAGGGAATGTTCTGGCACTCAGTTGTTCTAACTTGAGTGATGCTGGAGGGGGGGTGCTGGCCACATCTCGGGTCAAGAAGGCACAAGAGACAGAAAGGAGGCCGGGCAGGGCAGGCAGGAGGTTGGCAGCTGGCGACACTGAGGCGGGAGGTCATTCGAGATTTAATTCCCGATGTTTAGGAAAGCGCAGCTGAACCGAGCGTCCAGGGTCCCCTTCAGACTCTTCACCCTTCCTTTCCCCGAGGAGGACCCAAACTCACCACCATCTTTGATGAGGGAAAGGTTGAGGCCCCCTAGGCTCCTGTCCTGAGCTGGGGACCCCCAGACTCACTGTTTCCTTGAGTTTGAAGTGAATTCAAGGCTGGGACTAAGGTGAGGCAGGAAAGGAACTCACCTTGGGCACAAAAATTTTGGAGTCCCCTAAAATCTCGGTAATCAAAATAGATATCATTTTATTGCAATATTCAAAAAATCAAAACCGATGTGGAAAATCCACAATGAACAAAATATCAAATTTCGAAACAAAGACAGGATCTATTGTTTCACCAGGAATTAGGATTTGAAATGTATGCCTCTAATTTCCTAATTGCTAAATCAATCCTATTTTTAAGTATTACAATGAGAACCGTGGCTTATTAAATAAACAAAAAACCCCAACAAGCCAATTTATATCAGAAACAAACTGTGATTTTTTTCTTTTGCCAAAACAACTGAACAAGATTTTCACAATATTTTATGATCTAAATAAATATAACATCTGAGTCATTTATTGATGGAAATGCCCAACTGAGTTAGCTGACGACAGGAACAATCGAAGCAATTCACCCTAATCCCAAATGCAAACCCTTCTGGGGTTTATAAATCCGGCCACCAAAATTCTTACAGCCAACTCAGGATCCTCACTTCCTCTGCCCGAAGGACCCTCCTTACGTCCTGCAACATGGTCCAGAGGTGAAGAGTATTTCTCCTGTCTGCAGAAACCCAGAGAAAAAATGATCTGAAAGGAGATGAAAAGCATGTTTTAACACTGCATTTCAAATGCATTCTCTGCTCACGACAGACACATCCCAGGTACCTACATTATTTAAAAAGCTGCGGGAGAGCGAATAATGGATGCAGAATATGCCAGCGATTCATTTTGATTTTTTAAAAATGCAACCGAGCTTGAGAAAGCTTCACAAAAGATCTGAAAACAAAATAAAACCTCTACTATTTGCAAAGTCCAGACAGTAAAGAGATGATGAAGCCAAAACAAACCTGAGATTTAACCTTAAAGAACTGAGCGTTTGAAATTTTTAAAAGGTGGAGAAAATGCCATAACAGGGTGTCTGAGGGTTCAGGAAACTGTTAGGAAGATGAGAATCCTGCGCCCGCAGCGCTTCGCAGCTCGTCCCTGGAGCGTGAAATTAGCGACTGAAGGCGGATTTCACAAGCAGCGCGGGGAGGCTGTCGGAGCCTCAGTGGATCTGCACGGGCCTCCCCACCAAGCCCTGCCCACTTGCAAGCTGCTGCCCTTAGTCATGCAGAGCACAGATAATCCGGAGTGTCTGGAGCGTTTTGGTTTCTGTTGGATGCGGCCTCTCGCCTTCCTATGGGAGCGAGCCCAGCACATGGGTGGATGCCTGGGAGGGAGCATCGACAAGACCACCATTCTCAACCAAAGTCCTATTTCCTCTTAAAAAAATCCATATGGATGACATTCAATGCAAGTGTTGGAAAAATGTATAAAAAGTAGGACTATGGTTAAAAATGTTAAACCTTGAAATATCTCCAAGGGCGCTAAGGAATTCTCTGAGTGTGGGTTTTGGTTCTGAAACAATGGGTGATAATGTCCTGGTCCCCATCACATGGGGATTCTGCAGAGTTGGTTTGAGGAAGTTAAAGTGAAGAGAGAAAACTGGGGACGTGGGGAAGTGGGGGAGGTAGTTGTACGTCCTGTCTCCCTGTCTGTCTTGGTCTCATCCATGTAGTTACACACGGCAACCGAACTAAGGTGTAATGACGCTTGTCACTCTTTTCCCTGGTCCTAGTAGGGTGGGCGAAATTGAGCTCGGCGGTGGGAAAGGGTCCTTCTTAACTCAGCTAACTGGCCCCCCAATCCAGTCACCTCAACAGCTGGAGAAAACGGTCATTTCAGGAGAAAATCTTAGTGGCTTTAACATCATTGGAAGCGTTTTGGACTGTTTTGTTGATTACCTTTTGGGAGTATTATATTTTCTAAACCCAAGGCAATATCAACCTGTCGTGAATTGCTTCCCTTTCAAATGGAATATTCTCCCTTTTATGGCCTCCATGGTGAGGCAGGCGTTTGACACCTCCCAAATGTGGTTTGAACTTTGAACACCCTTGTGGAAAATTTGAGGTAAAATAAGAAATAAACTGTAAACAAATTGTGCATCAGGATGCTTTTTGATATAAAGAACAGAAACTCACACTGAAATTGGCTTAAACCCTTACAGAGTATGTCGGTTCCCACCAGTCCGAAGTGAATCAGCTATCCGAAGACGTCTCGGGGGTCAGATCCTTTCCATCTCTGCCCTGCTCTTCCAGGTGGGCTTCAGCCTAAGGCTGGAGAACCCCCCTGGGTAGGGCTGGAGACCCCGACTTGTGTCCAGAAGAAGAAATCAGGTCAAAGGAAGCTTTGGAAGCTTTCTCGGAAGAGCAAGCAGCAAGTTCGCTGGAAAGCACCAGCAGAGCCACTCTTGAATCTCCTTGGCCCCATGTGCATCTCGTGTGTGCTCTTGACCAAATCACTGCCAAGGGAAATGGGTGGGGTTGCCCCTAGAACAGCCCCCCAGCTGGCGTGGGGTGGGGTCAGCTTCTCTGAGTCCCATGGGATGTGCTGGAACAGGGGATCTCTGAGAGGTCAAGGACCTTTTCTGTGAGGATGGGTCGTGGATGCTGGTAGGCAGTCAACGATGTCCACTTCTGTCCAGGAGAAGTCCCCGCTTCCTCTCCACTACCCTCACCGAAGGAAAACTCTGTTTTTGCCCACTTACTACTCATGCAGAACACTTCTGTGACCAGATGTGTGGGTTTCCTCCCACACTCACCAGTTCTGTGACACCAGCTGGTTGTCCTCCTATTCAGTTTGGTTCTGCCGTGATCTACCTGGAGTTGGCGTCAGAGCCCACAGGTTAAGGGCTCAGTGCCACGAGACTGCCCCCACTTCAGGTGCCACTTGTAAGTCTCAGGTTACCACCCGTACTTCTGACTGACAGCTATAATTTGGGGTTTCCATGACCTCCTCCTCAGGTTTGATAATTTGCTAGAATGGCGCAGAGAATCAGGGAAATATTTACTTTTGTGTACCAGTTTCTTATAAAAGATATAATAAAGGACACAGATGAACAGCCAGATGGAGACATACATAAGGGTGGTCCGGAAGGGTCCCGAGTGCAGGAACTTTTGTCCCTGTGGAGTTGGGGTGCACTACCCTCCCAGCACGTGGATGTGTCCACCAGCCCAGGAGCTTTCTGAAGCCCATAGTTTAGGGATTTTTACGGAGGCTTCCTCTTGTAGGCAGGAACAATTGACTCAATCTCCGGTCTCTCTCCTCCCGCTTGAGGATGGGGGCCCCTGAAAGTTCCCAAGCTTCCTGTCATGCTTGGTCTTTCTGGTGACCAGGTGCCATCCAGTAGCCCACCCAGAGTCACCTCATTAGAACAAAAGACACTCTTACTGCCCAGGAAATTCCAAGGGATTTAGGAGCTCTGTCAGGAGTCAGGGTCAAAGACCAAGTATTAGAACAAACGCGGGAGAACATCTTCAAATACCCCTTCTTCCCTCTGCGTTAGTGCCTGATATTCAAGAATAATTTGACTTTCCCTTCAACTTTTCTGACGTGTGCCTCGTGGACTGAGACAAGCATGCATGCCGAGGTTGGGAGGTGGATGAGGGCGAGGAGAGCCCGTAGGAAGAGCAGGACAGGGGCAGGGGGCAGGGTGTGGTCAAAGCTCAGAGGCCATCCGAAGTCGCTGATCTTGGATGTGGACTGCAGGTCAGTCCTGGCTCCCACCCACTTGGGTCCCAGTCCTGGCTCTGCCACCTCTGGGCGGTGGACCTTGGGTGAGCCATCTCATCTCTTTGCTCCTCAGTTTACCCATCTTTAACCTGAGCATAATTAATAATGTCGGACTCAGAGTTTGCATGTGAAGATCACGTTAACTTATGTGTGATGTTCCCCAAACAATGTTTGGCACACGGAAGGCATTTTATGTGTCTTTCTAGCAGCACTGTCTTACAAAGTGAGGAGCCATGAGACTCTATCCCTAGCTCGACAAAGAGATAAAGATGCTCAAGTATTGCTTAAAATGACAAGGATAACCCCACTAAAATAATGGGAGGTAACATTCATTGAGTGATTACAAGTTGGGTTGAGTTGATAAGATGTTTCTCGAATGAGTGCTCCCCATGACATTGTGGAATAGGAACTATTTTCATCCCATTTCATAGATGTGAAAACAGAGACACCAAGAAATGCAACAGCTCATCCAAGTTCCCGCAGCTCGTAAGTAATAGAGCTGAGCGTCACATCCACGCAATTCCCCTTCAGAGCTCCATCTTCCCTCCTTACAGGTAAAAATCATGCTGCTGGGGGGAGTCCTGTGCTAAATCCTTCATATGTTTTGACGGCAAGCCAGCGACCAATGTCTAAAGCTGACAAAACTAGGATGTGGAACAAAAGGAACCCCCACACATCACTGGTGGGAGTGTAAAATGGTGCAATCACTTTGAGAAACTCTTGAGTGATTTAAAATAAATTAAACGTGCATCTGTCCTCTGACCCAGTGATTCCACCGCTGGGTACGAGCACAGAGAAATGAAAACATGTCCACAAAGAGAGGTAAACAAGAATGCTGAGACCAGCTTTACTCATAATGGCCCCAGACTGGAGACAACCCAAGAGTCCATCAAGAGGAAATGAAAAAACAAACCGTAGGACCTTCATGCAATACTTCATGGATACTACTCAGTAGTCCAAAGGGACACACCACTAATACGCCCCCCGCGTGGAGAAGGGTTACTGTCCCTTAGATGTCCTTTTCCCAGAAGTGCCAATGTCAGAGGCCATCCAGAGTCGTTGATGCTGGACGTGGACCGCAGGTCAGGAGGCAGGGACCAAGGAGAGTCTGTCTTTCAGTCTTTTTGTACTTTCGGTAATTTGAAAAATGATGTACTATTTAATTTAATAAAACTTAAAGGGTCGTTTCTTCTTTCTGCCCACTGACTCTCAGTCACAGTTTAGCTAAATAACCGGAAGCCCCCTTGCTCAAGTTCAGCTGGACATTTAGAGCCCAGTTTAGAGGAGAAAGAGATCGAATACACAGAACTGTAGAATCGGTCCAAAGTCAAGGAAATGACTCCTCTGGGCGACCGAGACTCGGTGGCTTTGGCCCAGGAGGGGCTCGTTCCCGGGGAGGGACAAGTTGGGGGCACCTCACTTGAGAAAGGCCTTGAGAATGAAGCCCCCACACCCACAGGTCACGTGTGTCCCCGAGGGCTGCACCGTCAGCCTTGACGGAGCCCCAGCCGGGAGCCTGTAAGCGAGCTGAAAAAGATGAAGGAAGGAAGGTGTGCTGTTTCGCATAAATTAAGAATTCTCTAAGAAAACTCTTTCTCCTGCTGATTGGCGCTGCAGTCTCTGGATGATTTCAAAATGCAAATGAAAACAACCTTTGCTGAACCAGGGCTCTCTGCTTCTGGAAAGCTCCAGAGGTGAGTCCACGACGTTAACAAAACAAGAGACAAAACAGATTAGGGGATTGGCGCTCACTTTACACGAGTATTTACTGTTTTATAAAGAGGCAGCCCTTGGAATGGGATTTGTTTTACAAAAATTTTATTTAGACACCTCCTCCCATAACCGTTCTAAGGCCAGTCTGCAGCAGGTGACCTGCCCGCTGTCTGCGCCCCACCCACGCCGTGGGGGCTGGGATCTGCTGGTCCGTCACCACTTATCCCCACCGCCTAGGGCAGGACCTGCCGCAAGTAGGAGCCCGGGAGATGATTCTTGTGTGAAAGGATGAATGAAAGCTTTCTTTGCCCCAAATTCGTTTTTTTTCCCCTCCAGCTTTAAAGTGCCATATTATTAATATTTTAGGTAGACACGCCAGTAAGACTTGGGTAATCTTTTGTTGGTTGTTTTCCGTGTTTTGTTTTGGGTCGGAACTCTTCGTAAGCAACAGGAACTGACTCTGGCTGCTTCAAGTGTTTTGGATGTTTTGGTCACTCTGCTTAAGACGCAGCTTCTGAGAAGAGCACAGATTGTCCAGGCCTGGGTCCCTAGTGGGGCCCTGGGAGCCTTGATTGGCAGGTCCTTCAGGCTGTAGCCAATGAGGAAAGCTTTGTTCCCCCAAAGAGAATTGGACCGCTGTTATTGGAGAAAGAGAAAACCCTGGTGATAGTATTCCATGGAAACAGTGACTCTCAACCCTATTGTCTGACTCAACACCCACCTTTGTGACAAATACTGTGTAATGCTGCCTTACACTCGGAAATGAAATTCATGAATAATATGACCTACCTATAACACGATTTAAAAAATCAGAATACTGCCCTAGCTATAATATCAGGGAGAATTCAGAGGAAATTAACTTTAGAATATTGTTTATAATAAAAATAACAAAACAATAGAATTACACAAAATTAAAGTAAAATAAATATGTGCTTGGGAGCAGCTATGCTACAAGATCAAAGAACCCATGAGATGTTTGCTTCTGCTGTTGATGAATAAGTGTGGATCTAAAAGCAGCAAGACAATCAGAAGCCATCCTGTACCAGAAATGTGGGAAATGAAAGAACAGATGCGCGGTGCGTGCTGGAGTAAAATCCATTCAACGTACGTCAACAGATGCGACAAATCCTGCGTGTTCCCATGGAGTTAGGTTTGAGTCTTGGTTAATCATAAACAGAGGTTTTACTTGCAGGAATATCCAGAGGGACATTTAAAAGTCCTGGGGGATGCAGTGGGACTGTCTCATATGTGGCAGGAGTTGTAGCATTGCTGGGCTTCTGGCCACTAAATGCCAGTAGCCCCTGTCAGGAAAAATTGGGAAAGATTTTGAAATTTAGTGGGTGTCCTGGCTAGCTCACCAGCCCAGGTGTTCTTCATCCCTCACTGTCTTTGACAAGGCCACTTTGTAGTCCTGTAGGAGAAGTTAATTTGTAGCAAACAGACAGTAATGCAAACAAGCCCTGCCTTGGAAATGCACCTACGTCCAGCGGGGTTTAATTGACTCCCTTCCCCAATTAGAGAAGAAGCCAGTTTTGCATCTATTAATCAAATTCTTTTCAGCATCCCTAATAGCCTATAAATGTGTCTGTATTTTTAATTTTCTTTTGAATTGGTTTTAAAACCTTTCCGGTTCCCTCATTCATTACTGAGTTAAATAAAACCTTTGACACACATTCACTTAACGCTTGTATGACAGTCATTATCTTACCTTTTAAAAATTTATTCTTTAATAATCCCAATCATTGCGCAACCCAAAACTAACCCCTCAACTTTTCAACCTCCCCCTAAGATGAAACTACATGCATTGTGAGTCACTGCATTAACACACACGCACACACACACACATGCACACAGAGATGACAAACCTAAACAGACTTGATTCAGTTTCTCTTCTCTCTACCCCATGGCCGCGTGGTGCGATGGTAGACTGAACAACTCTTTTGCTTCCGCTTTACAAATGTCCCTCTCTGGGCTTTTATGGTTTGAAACCCCAACCTTAAGGTGGGGTCCTTGAAATCACTCTTTATTCATAGCCATTTTTGTTTAACCAAAATCCTCAGCTTTTTGGCTCTTGTATGAGGAAAACCACACTTCAGAGATGACCCAGCACCCTTTGACGCTTAATCTATGAAAGGGAATTACATCCTGTGTAATTCCAATCTCCTCAGTTTCTTTAGCGTCGCGGGGTATTTTTAAGCATCAAAAGGGAAAAGAAGGAGGAAATCCGAAGAGACCACCCCCCAAGGCTGAAATCCTGTTAAACCTCAAACAAAACCCAACCCAACAGGGCCTGACGGCACGAGCTTGCAGACAGAAGAGGCCGTGGTCCCAGCCGAGAGGTCCTGCGGGCTCCTTTGTGAGCCAGTCCCTTCCATCTGGACGGCAGCATGGGAGAGATTCCTGGTGTCCAGGGATTCTGGTCGGGCTACTTGGAACGGAAGGGACCGCGATTTGATCTTTGGGTTCAGTGCGCATGTCCACAGCTCGGGTCGTTTTAAGAGGAAGGGGAAGAAGTCATCACCGAAGGCACGCCGCAGAACACGGGGAGGCGCTCGGCCATTTGTGCTCTGCTGTTTAAAATTAGCGTCCTGACAAAGGGGTCTCATGCCAATAGGTGAGGAGATTGTGGTGGAGAGGAGGCGATCTCCTTCCTAAAATCCTTGCACCCTACTCAGTGGAGGACATATTTCCGATACAGAGAAGAGCGTCTGCCTAAAGCACTTTTCTGAAGGGTTTTATGATCCTAGAGTATTAATAATTGCTGTCAAGTACTCAAAAATACTGAAAAACAACCCAGAGTGTAATTTGAATGCACAACGGTGTGTAACTAATGCCTGAGTTCCCGTATGTGGTGTGTGTGCACATCTCCGTGCTCCCTGGGTACCCCTCGGACTTCAGCTGCCTCCCTTCTCCACCTCATTCACGCCACTCACCCCCAGGGGCCCCTTCCTCTTCCTCCGGGAGGCCAAACTCATGCCCACCTTGGGTCATTTCTGCTCACCGGTCCCTCCCCTGGAATCCTCTTGGGCTGCCCTCCCCCGCACTCATTCAGGTCCCTTCTCTAGCATCCTTTCCCTTGTGAGACTGTCCCTGACCACTCGCCTAAAATAACGTCTACTTCCCTCCCCATCTTCTTATTCCACCTTATTTTCTCCACAGCACTTTTTTCATTTCTTGACGTTATATTGCATTTTTATTTTTTTATTGGTTATTGTCTTTTTTTCCCATTAAAAGGTCAGGTCCAAGAGGGCAAGGATTTTGTTTTGTCCACTGTTGTAGTTCCAGTGCCAGGAGAGAAGTGGGCGCATAGTAGGTCCTTAACCAGTACATGAGTCCACCGTTCCTTAAAGCGCCAGTCTAAACTCAGCTCCCCCCGCGCCTTTCGGGATGCCCGTCGGTCAGTCCCTCTTCCCTCGACGGCCTCGCTGTGCTCTTGCACCTGACGTGGTTTTGGAGCCTCTGGTTTCACACTCAGCCAGGGGGCTGGATCAGGAAAACCGCAGACTCCCTGCCTCGTGGAGCTGCCCTCGTCTCACGGAAAACGGGGATTAAACGCATTACTTGTATCTCTGTTCTTAGACGTCCTTCTACCTCTTTTTCTAGTTACTTTGATCATTTGTTCAAAACACAGCTTTTGTTGGGGAGGGGCTTACCACTTGACAGAGACTGAACCAGGCACTAGGCAATCTAAAAAGTGAGTAGAGGATGGGAACTAATTTAAAAAAGGACGCACAGTGCACTGAGTAGTGAAGGAGTAGAGGCGGACGTGACAATAAAAGTAGTGTAAACTGGGGTATGTACTGTAGCAGAGATGGAGGGTCAACCTTTGGGTTGAAGACGGGAGGACAGTGAGGGAGAAATCAGAGATGACTTCCCAGGAGAAGTGACAGATGCAGAGGGATGAGTGGGAGTTCGCCAGGAGCCATGAGACTGAGAGGGAAAGGCATTTGGGCAGAGGGAACAGTCTATGCAAAGGTTTGGAGGCCAAAGAGCTGCTACTGATGAAAGAGTGTGACATTTGGAATACCCTGAAAGTGACGAAACTTCCTCTCATGCCCTGCTCCAATCCAATCCAGTGCAGTCCCATCCCGTCCCCTCCCATGCTGAGGTATCTTTTCAGAACGGCCAAGGGCAAGGCATCGTGGAGGATGCACAGAGCAGGAGGCACAGAGCAGGAGGCAGGCATTCAGCCCTCAGAGCTCTGAGTCCAGCCAGGGGGCAGGCACATAAAGCGAAGCAAGAGCAAAAGATCTGATTTGTGTTCAAGGCATCACTCAATGATCCCTGAGCACACATGCTGTGGATTTGCACTCAACTCACTTGCTAAAGGACGAGCAGCAAAGCTCATTAATCATGATCTTGTCATTCATTCATTCACCTGATGAAGGTGTATTGGGCACTGACTTTCTGTGCCTGGCACATTTTAGGTGTTTGGGAGAGAGAGGTAAACAGGCAAGATAAGAGCCTTGCTTTCACAAGCTTACACTGAAAATTCACCCAAAACACAGGGGAACAGATGAGTCAAGGAGACCTTTCCAGATGGTGACAGTGCTATGAAGACAATACAGCAGGGCGGTGGACCAGCAGAGTGGGGGCAGCCGAGTGGGGCCCCTTAGATCCAGTGTCCCGGGAGAGAGCCCCCGGCCCCCGTTAGAGGAAGCCCTGCGTGTGGAGGCAGAGGCGAGCGTGTGGAGATGGGGCAGAGGGAACAGCGTGTACAAAGGCTGGGACGTGGGATGGTCACTTGGGCCAGGGTGGCTGTGGAGCAAGGGGACAGCACAGAGTCGAGGTGGGCGGGGCAGGCAGTCAGGGCCCCGCAGGCCCTGGTGAGGAGACGGCTCTGTTCTCACTGGGAGGGCGATGGACTGACCCCGTCCTTTTTCAGCTCAGTCCTTGGAGGGGCCCCTTCTTCCTCTGCCTGGGAACCTCTGACGTGCAGAAAGCGCTCAGGACCCTCGGTTAAGCCAGGCCATGGAAGCCTCTGCAGCGTACCAGCCCAGCCCCGAGGGTCCTCTTTCCTGCCCTGACTCTCCTCCTCCTCCCACCTGCTCCGTCCACACGCTGACAACTCGCCCTCTGACGCCGAGTCCCTAAGCCACCAATTTCCTGTGCATTCTTAAAGTGATTTAACACAGGATCCAGGGGCAGCTGTTGTCTCTGTTGTGAATCCGTACAGGAAAGAAACAGGCGAAGAAAAGAAAAATAAAATCCTGTGATGCTGGATCGAATCAGCCCCACCCAGCAAGGTGGAGGCTGGCAGGTCTGGCTGGCAGGTGACGGTTCATTGGGCCCTGGGAACAACGATGCTTTGAAACGATGATGCCAACGTGGCTCTGGTTCCTGGAGGGTCTCAGGGGCTAGCTGGCCCTGGGGAGTCAGGGAGGAGACTGCTGATACTTGGGGCAATAATGATGGCAGCCAGCATTTCTTGAGCACTTGCAGTATGCGAGGCCCAGCTCGAGGCAAGGGTGTCAGCTCAGTTAATCTCCACAACGGCCCTTGGAGAGGAGGGATGTGATTAACCCCTTTCACAGATGAGGAAACTGAGGCCCAGAATGGTGAAGTGTTTTGCTATTTGTCGCAGAGCTGGTAGGAGATGGAACCTGGATTTCACTGCAGTCTCTTTACTGCACAGACCGTGTCCGAAAAGCCCGGCCTGGCAGGACACAGCAGATTATGTCGTTTTGTAAGTGTGCAACGTGGCTTCCACGCTCACCTAGCCCCTTCTCCATGTGGTCAGGCACGGGGAGCTGGAACTCAGGCTCGTGAGGGCCGAGCAAACCCTCACAGCTGTCACTCATCATGCTCGATGGGGCGGGGTTAATGCTTCTAGGGAACGCTGCTTTCTGCCGAGGCTCTAGAGTCTGTGTGCATGTGCGCATGTGTGTGTTTGTGTGCACACACGAGGCGTGTGTGCAGCACTTACAAGCGGGGTCTCTGGGTCCAGACAGCCTGGACTTGAATCCTGGCTCAGCCGCCCCCAGCCCACAGCCTCGGGAAAATTACTTACATCCTCAGTGCCTCAGTTTCCTCCTGTGTCGCAGGGTGACATGCACCTCTACCTCATAGAGTGGATATGAGGATTAGATGAATCAGTCTGTGTGAAGATCCTAGAAGGGGGCCTGGCACAGGGTTGGTGCTGGACAAATGTCACTATTACTGTTGTTTGTTGTCACCAAGTCTCTGCTGTGCGCCCAGCTCTGCAGGGCCCTGGGGTGAACACGCCGTGACCTCCCTCTCCCCGTGGGCAGTGCTCATTGTGAGCGGAGGGGAGGAGCATCCTGGCCCCACTGGTAACTAGCCTGGTGACCTCAGGCCAAGTGCTTCACCTCCCTGTGCCTCAGTTTCCTCCTCTGGACAGTGGGGCAATAATTGCACTTCCCCGTGGGGCTGTTGGGGCGATTAAATAAGTGCCAGGAGCACACAGGACCGTTCAGAACTAGTTGTCTTCCTAGCGTGTCCTGGCTTGTCTCTCTTCCTTCTCCAGCCATGTTGGCCAACTCTCTGTTCCTCTAACGTACCAATGGTGTTCCTACCTCGTGGCCTTTGTCCTTGCAGTTCCCTCTGCTTGGAATGCCCTCCCCTGGGCCTTCATTTGGCGACTTCTCGTTCACACATTATCTGCTCAACACCCTTTGCCCATCAGTGGTCACTCTCCATCCCGGCGGTCAGCAAAGCACAGCCGGGGGCAAATCCAGCCTGCTACCTGTTTTGTAAATAAAGTTTTATTGAAACGGCCACATTGATTCACTCATGTATCTTCTTGCCACGGGGCGCAGCTGAGTAGTTGTGACAGAGACTGGGTATGCGCAGAACCTAGAACACTTACCATCTGGCCCTTGCGCAAAAGCTCATCGGCCTCTGTTCTGTCCTGCCATCATGTTTGACTTCGTCGGCCGTGGTTCAGGTCCCAGAAGAAGGTGCTGACGAGAAGAGAGAGGGGAGGAGTTTATTCTGGGAGACCCTGCAGGGCAGTGGGGCAGTGGGACAGCGCAGGTGTGTTACCAGGAAAGCCCTCGGGGTCCCAGCTGTCCCTGGCAGAGGTCCTTCATCCCTTGGGGTCCCAGACGTCCCTGCGTCTGGGGTGTCAGCTCCCAGCACTTCCCTGGGTCAGGAGAGCGCCATCAGGTGGACTCTGGGGCTTGTGGTCAGATGGCAGGTGACAAGGACGGGCTGTGAGTGTGGAGGGGTGTGGGCTGCCCTGACACCCACGGTCAGGGCAATGGCCGCTGTCTGAGGCACTTTGTTCCGTTGTTCACTCACCTGTCCATGTCTGTCTCCACCGCCAGAGTGGGGCCTCATCCCTGCAGACCTTTGAGGGGGAGGGACACTGAGGAATGTGGGCTGAGGGCGTCAGGGGTGTTCCTCGACCCCAAGTCTCTTCCATGACCATCTGGGATGTCGAGATCCTGCCTCTCCTCCAGTTCTTTTCTGGTAAAACATGGTGGGCTTGCTCGGGGGAGCAGAAGGGGCCATGAAACTGCACAAGAAACACAGACAGTGGAGCCGACGCGGTGGGGGCACAGCTGCGATGGGGGGCCGGCGGCCACGGGGGCGGGGCCGAGCCCAGGGCGCCGCCCCTCCCAACCTTAGAGAGGCCTCAGGACCCCTGCGATGCTCAGGAGGGGCCAGATGCAGGCGCGGGTCACTGGGGCTCTTGTCCTAATGGCCCAGGAGGGGCTGTGGTCCCATTGCCCTTCCCCTCGGAGCCCAGGGCCCGCCCCGCACGCATCTCCAGGCTCCTGGAGCCGATACAGTTTTGCGTTAATGGGCGACCTGGCTGCAGGAACCTGGTGTCCGGTGCCCTCCTTGCGCCCTCGGAGCAGGGCCCCCGCGGCCTGTCCCACGGCGTGTCCAGAAAGCAAGGGGCCAGCGGCACCCCGGGCTCTGACCCAAGTGTCCCCTCACCCTCCCCTTCCTGGGGCAGCAGGTCAGCAAGGACAGGGACGGGCAGGGCGCGGCCGGGCGCAGAGCCGGACCCTGCGCCGCCAGGCCCCACGCGGCCCCTCTCCTGCGCCACCGCTCTGAACCCCGCTTGTCCCGGGGGAGAAGGGGCCGCTCCCTCTCCCGGAGCTGCTGCGGGTTTTCCAAGCTTGATGTGAGGTAAAAATCTGTGGACAGAAGTTCTGACCTCAGGAGCTGGTGTTCTAGAACCAAACAAGTCAATGAGTGTGATATTAAGCGAGCGCAGCGGTGGATGGTCCGTGGGAAAAAGAAAGGAGGGGGGTCAGGTGAGAGACTCAGGGATGGGGGTTAGGGGGTGAGGAGGGAATGAGAGCGTCAGGGGTTGGGGGGTAGGGGCCCAGGAAGTTGGGGGGTGGGGTGATGAGAGGGTCAGGGGAGAGGGGTCAGGGCGTGTGGAGGGGGTGAGGGGGTCGGGGGATGGGGGGTCAGGGCCTGTCGGGGGGTGAGAGGGTCGGGGGAGTGGCAGGCGTCCTCCCTGCCCTCAGAGCTGGGCATTAGGGTCCGGATGAGAGAGGACTGGGGTCCTGGGTTTCCTTTGCAGACTGACCTGAACAGGGATAAAGATGAAAATGAAAACAGCCTCTGGTCTCCAGAGAGGCGAGGGCAGAGTGGAGCCTGTGAGGGGCAGGGAGGGAGCTGGGGGTCTTGTCAGGGGCCCCTTCCCTTCCGTCAGCCTGGAGGAGGCCTGGTCTACAGAATCTTCTGTGGTGTTGCTGCATCCGTGGAGTCTGAGGACCCCAAGGGCTGCCCGGGGGCCACAGCATGTCCTGTGACCTCTCCCGGACCCGGCAGAGGGAAGACCTGGGGCCAGCCCCTTCTAGAACATTCCCTCCGGGGCAGTTGCAGGTGGATTCTCATCTCACAGGAGACAGCAGCGCTCAGGGCTCCCAGAAAGGCCGTGATTACCCGCCGCGGAGCACAGCGGTGCCCTGGTCTGCAGGAGGCGGCTCAGCGCCCAGCTGGCCGGCCTGGTCCACCGCCCCTGCTGTCACAAACCCTGGGTCCCTCAGCGCCCTGCCCTCAGCAAGTCACTCTGAGTTTAAGAGTAATTAAGAGAAGTGTTTCCTTTTATAACCAGCTCCCCTTCTCTCAGGAGCTGTGGTGATTCTGGGATGAAAGCATCATGAAAGCGCCTGGAGGTCACGCAGACAAAGCAGCAGGCAAGGCCCTCAGAGAAGGGCCACCTGGAGCAGAGCGGGAAGAGAAGGCGCCTTTATCAGGTGGAATGCAGGGGCAGGACAGAAGGAAGAGAAAATCCCGCCCCGGCCGGCTCCTGAGACTGGGAATGATGAGGTCCTGTGTCCAGGGCTCTGCAGAGCCCTTATCAGTGTCCCTGTGACACTGACCGGGGATGAGGACGGTGCTGAGATGGAGGAAAGACAAAAAAAGCATTTCTCCATGGCCTGTTGGAATTTCACAGTCGAGAAGACAGTAGACGGCCTGGGGTCCAGAGGCCCGGTGAGGCCGGGAAGCGGATCTCTGTGCTCCCGGGAGGGCAGGCCAGGTCCTGTCCCTACACGTGGGCCGAGGCTCCAGCGACCGGACAGAAACAGAGGCTGTCCAGGCAGCTCCTCTCCACAGTGAAATCAGCGTCCTCAGTTCTGCTGCTTCCTGGAGGACGTAGGGAAATGCTGCGGCCCAGCTTCCTGCACACAGACTTGCTCTTTTCTTTCCTTTTTTTTGCCATAATAATATGACTTCTTGGGAAAGCTCATTTACATTGACTTTGGGTTGTATTCATTTATTCGGGCCTGTTTCGTTTATTTAACCACCATCTTCGAGCAAGTGTTTATTGACGGCCTCCTCTGAGCCCCGGGGATGGAGGTTTGAGTGGGGAGACCGGTTCTCGCCCTCAGAGGGTGAAGTCTCCAGGAAACACAGTGCACAAGTAAATGAAGAACAAGGTGGATGAAGGGGGCAAGCCTGCTGTATGGGGGGTCACCGGGGAATTGGAATAAAGGGAATCGAGGCCGTGTTAGACGGGGAGGGTAGGGCCGGCCTCCCTGGAGAGGTGACCTTTGAGCTGAGGGGACACCGAGAAGATTCCAGCCAGGCAGAGGCTGCCAGGAGAGCGTTCCAGACAAAGGGCACAGTTCGTGCAAAGGCCTGGAGGCAGGACTGGGCTGGACAAGCGCAGGGAACAGAGAAGAGGCTGCAGACTGTGGTGGTGGGGGAGGGTGCACTGCAGGGAGGCAGGAAGGGGGGCGAGCCCCACGTACAGGGCAAGGCCCTGGGGTTCTCGTGGAGAATGGTGGCAAGTGATTGGAGGGGTCTGCGGATCTGCATTCCTGAACAGTCTTGGCTGCTGGTAAAATGGACGGTGAGGCCAAGTGGAAGCGGGGCCTCCAGGCCCATCCTGGGTCTACAAGACGTGTGGCCTTGAGCAAACTCATCTTCCCTGAGCCTTGGTGTCCGCACCTGTGGCGTGAAGGGATCGCGATGGAGGGTTGGATAAGATGACGCCCATGGTGGAGCCCAGCACACAGCGTCAGGCCTTCTGTAACTGTAGCGGGTGGACACTGACCTTCTCAGAGTCATGCCCCTGACCCAGGACGCAACTCAGGCCAGAATAATGAGCCTGTGGGTTGGCCTGGGACACACGCTCGTGTAACGCGACCCCTTTCACCAGCCCTTCATCTCACGACTGTTCATGATTCCTCACATGTGTGAGCACGGGCCGTGCTGTTGGGACTGGAGTGCTCATTACATCTCACCTGGGAAAGTAACGCCACCCAGAACCAACGTCGAATGAGGTGGTGACACTGTGAGCAAACGCCTGCTTACTCGTTCAACAGCAATACCGGAAATGTCTGAAAACACAGTTTGCCTTCTAACGCAATTCTGGAAGCTGGCCCCTCTGAACTCCAACCCCCGGGCTGGGTTCATTCGAAACCATGACCCCCCCTAGGTCGCTCAGTGGCATCCACGTCTTCCCAGGTGAGGGGGTTAAAACGTGACACCAGGAGGCGGCAGACGCACAAATCCAGAATGTGGGGTGTCCCACAGGCAGCTGATCCTGGGAACTCTACATGACGTGAGAAGGAAAGTGAGGGGCGTGGATCACCTCCACCGGAGACGGCAGAGCCTTCACGACCAAGGACGGGGCCTTGTTCGAATCCTGATTCCGGAAAAGCAATGAGAGGAAGACATTTGCCAGACAAGTGGGGAAGTTTGAACTTTAGAGGTGACAAGGACGCTGCAGCTATGGTAGAAGACATCCATGTGAGGTCTGGGATTTGCTTTAAAACACGTTGGCAGGAAGAGGGGTGAGAGCTGGAGGGAGTGGGGCAAATCCTGGTCCCTGTGGAATCCGAGTGATGGGAATGTGAAGGCGCATTATATTCTTCTGGGTGAAAATATCCACAATAATTGTTCAGTTGTGCTCGGTTTATTATTTCCGATTGCTGTTTACTTGAGGAAGTATCACAGGATATCTCGAAATGCAGACCAGGAATCGCCCTGTCGTTTTGGCTCCTCACCATGTTAACCCGGCACGAACAGGGCACTTCACGTGGGCGTGAGCCCAGGGACAGCGGAGGTTCCCGCTTCTTCTGCAGGCGGGACTCTCGGGAGCCTCCGGCCAGGTCCTGGAGCCGGGGAGGGTGTCTTCTTTATCCTCCGTCTGAAGCTGCCAGCCTGCTCACAACAGAAGTTGACCGGCTGACAGCGATTTTATGCAGAGCTGAGCACCACAGCCGGGGCCTGTCACCCCAGCTCTCAAGTGAAGATCCAGGGGTATTTTCAAGCAGAAATAATGGGCCGTTGTGGCCTTTTAAAGAGATATGATTTATCTCTGGGACTGCATCCAGGCCGGAGCTGCTGGAAGACAAGCCCAGGCTCCCTGGCCTGCGAGGAGGTTTTTAATCCCTCGGCGGCTGGTCTGCAGATGGAGGACAGCTGAGGCCCCGCAGCCCGGGCGACCAGGAGGGGGTGGTCTGTGCCGGGCGTGGAAAAGCGGCTAATGCAGGCGCTGCAGGCGGCGTGTCTGTGCGCCCCAAGGAGGGTAGAGATTTGGGAAATTCTGTGGAATTTGAACCACACGATGGTTAACTGGGCGACTCAGAGACCAGGTGGAATGTTTTCAGGCAGAATCATGTGGTTCAGTTGCCTTCCTTCCTCAAATGCAGGAATTCGTGTTGGTGAAGATGTGAATTATGAACCTTGGATGGAAAACAGCTGCGTGTGTCCTCGGCCCATAAACGCAGATCTCCTGAGCCGGTTAATTGGACGATGACAGACTCTGCCAGCTGTCTCCCCGGGGCATGCCCTCCTTTCTCACCAGCAGGACCCTGATGGTCACATGCTCCCTGAACCTTGTCCAGCCCCCTGCTCTCACACCCCTGTGTCACCGTGCTAGGCAGGAGGGGGAACTGGAGTCTCCCTACCTCAGCCTCTTCCTCCCTCTCGCCTCCTCCTCCCTCCGAGTCCTTGGCGATTCTCGGGCAGCGTGGTGTGATCCTGCACGTCCCCTTCGCGGAGGGAATATCTCCTGTGCGTCCTCCAGCATCCACTCCCCTCCTTGTATGAACAGACCTGACTGCATGTGAGAATTCACTTTCCTGCCTCAGTCCCTGTGTTTGGGCTGAGCTGATCCTGAACCCCAGTCCCCAGGGATCACACGAGCCAGGCCTGGCCAAGCCCCCACTGCCCAGCCCCGGACAGTGATGGGCTCAGTGACAGGAGGGACCTAAGTGAGCCTGTTGGTGACTTTGGGGCTCTCAGGGCATCCCGCTCTTGTCCCCGGCCTTGGACCTGAGCGCTGTGGGGCTGGAGCTGCGGTGGGTGGGTGCGTGGGGCACCTGCAGCTGCCGGGCCCTGAGTGGAGCCTCAGGGGAGCCAGCGACTTGGGGGGTGGGGTGGGGGATACTTGGGAGACCAGCAAAGTCCAGGGGACAACGTCTGTGCGCTCAGACCCAGCTCTGCCTGAAGACCAGGCACCACTGCACCAGCCTGCTAACGCCCCTGGCCTGAGCCACCTGAGTCTGTCACTTGTCACCAGGAGAATCTCGCAGGAGAAGGTTCAGTTTAGGGCAGAAACTCCCCTGGCCCCTTGGGAAGCCTCCAACCTTCCCGAAGCCACAAGGACACGTCCACCTGCTGAGTTCCCCTCGTGATCACCCTCTGAGAGCCGAGCCCCCGGCAGTGGGACATTCTCTTTAGGTGAATGCAGTGCCGTGTCAGGGAACCGTCTCTGGGGCTGGCTGTGCCCCCTTCAGGCCAGGAGTACCCAGCCTGGTCTGCCTGAGAACCTGAATGGTACTGTGATGTCCTGCGCGTGCAGAACTGTAAGTTCCTGTTTGCAGAGGGAATTGCAGGCCCCTTTATTTCTGAGGTTTTGTTAGGACACAAACCCTCCTGGCGCTCCTTATCCGGAGGTCAAACTCTGTGTTGCAGCTGCTCCCGGGACCTTTCCTGCATCCCGTGTCCAGCCCCCGGTCCAGGGCCCTGCCCTCCCGGGCCCCTCAGCCCCTGGCTGAGGCTGCTGCACAGGGAAAGGCTCTGGCCCCCCAGAGAGATGCCTCAGGATGAAGAGGGCGTGACTATGGGCGGCTCTGCTGCAGAGCTCCAAGGAGCAGCATCATGGTGTCTCCGCTGAGCTGAAGCCTGCTGCCTCCACGAAGGGGACGAAATGCCCAGAGGGCCTGGAAGAAGTCCCTTCGTGGGGGCTCTAACGGGAGAGATGCCAACGCCTCCGAAACCAGAGCTCGAGGGACAACCCACAAACGACAGGTGTCCCCACGGGCGAGGCTGGTGGGGTGGTGGCTCTAAAAGCTCCTCTGCTCTGTCGGGGGAATGAACTCTGTTGACGCCCGCGGCCGCCTCTGCGTGTCCCTTCTTCTCCGCTCTCTGGCCCCTGTCCACCTCCAGGGCGGGGTCCGTGCTCTAATTCCGGAAACTCTGGGCTTCTCGGTCACAGGCTCTCCCAGCCTTTTAGGAAGGGGGCTCGAGAGCATCCCACTCCCCTCCCTCTGCAGCCTGATGCTGTCCGAGCCTGGAATTTGGGGTCACCCAAATGCGATGCCAGCCCTACCCCGGCAGACACGCGGCTCTGTTACAGCCCGCTCCGCTTCCCTCTGTGTTTATCGTCTGAAATTGTCTTGTTTATTAACTTGTTTCCCTCCTTCTCTAAGGTTTGCCTCCCCAGACTGGAACCTGGGCTCCCTGAGGTTGGGCTGCGTCTCAGGCTCCTTCGTGTTCCTGGAGCCCATCACAGTGGCCGGTACCTGGTAGGAGCTCCATCCGTGTGAGACGACTTAGATGAGTGAGTGCACGACTGAGCGAATGAGGGAGGCAGGACTTGGTTAAAGCTTTATTACTTAGGTCTCATTTCCTTCTTGCCTGATGCCTCTTTCCAACCTGATGAGCTGTTGGACTCAAAACCTTGTCTGTCGGGCCAGCATTGTCCAAGAGAGCTGTCTGCGATGATGAAAATGTTCTGCGTCTGCGCTGTCCAATATCGTCCCTTTAGTTACGATCGTTACAGGGCACTGGAAATGTGGCTAGTGTGACAGGAGCTGGACTGTTCATTTTATTTAGTTTTAGTAAATATAAACAAATAGCTGTCGATGGCCAGTGGCTCCCATGGAGGACACACAGGACTCCATCCTCAGTGTCATTCCTGGCTGTGTTCTCTGGATCTCGCCCTCCTGTGTGCCTCTGCCTGGCCTGTCCAGACTCCCAGCTCTCACCTCCGTCGTTGGCCTGGGCCACCAGCCTCCTGCAGGGCAGGCACCTCGTTCTCCTGTGGTTCAGGGCTGGTTCAGGTGCCCACAGGGATTGGCACCAGGTTCCAAGTTGATCAGAGCATCTGAGGCCACCTCGGTCTGGTCTCAGGTCAACGACTTCCCAAGAATACAGGACCAATAGGAACTTCCTTCTGGCAGTCGAGGGTTCCCCACAAAAGACCCCAAAAGCTCTAGAAATAGCTAAGACTAAAAGGAGGCTAGGGTAGGGGCCGGCCCAGTGGTGCAGCAGTTAAGTGCACACATTCCGCTTCTTGGCAGCCCGGGGTTCACCGGTTCGGATCCCGGGTGCGGACACGGCACCACTTGTCAAGCCATGCTGTGGTAGGCATCCTACATATAAAGTAGAGGAAGATGGGCATGGATGTTAGCTCAGGGCCAGTCTTCCTCAGCAAAAAAAGAGGAGGATTGGCAGCAGATTTTAGCTCAGGGCTAATCTTTCTCAAAAAAAAAAAGGAGGGGGCACTCAGGTGAATCAGCCAGGACTCTTGATCCCAAGGGACAAGGCACCTCTCAAACTGAGTTGAGCCAAAAGAGGAGCATCTTCAGTGCAGAAACTCAGTGGTCCAGGGCTCTCCAGCTGCAGGCACAGCTGGATCCAGGGGTAAATGTCCTCATCAGGAAGTGGGCTTTCCCATCCTTCAGCTCTGCTTGCTCCTGGGTTGACTCCATTCTTAGTCACACGTTTCCCCTGAGACGGCAAAGGTGCCCAGCACTGCAGATTCACACCCCACAGCCCGGCAGGGACGGTGGAAGGAGAAGCCTGTCTCCCAGTATCCCAGCCAGAGTCCTGGGACTGACTCAGCTCAGACAAGCTGGGCCTGCAGATCCCCCCTGAGAGGTACACCTCGCCCCGCCCACCCCAGTCTTCACCTCCTTCTCCCCCGCCCTCCCCCCATATGACTGTCCTCATCCTCCTGACCACAGAGGATGCGAGGGGGTGAAGCCATGCAGGATGGTTCCACCCCAAAGCCACTTCTGCAGACGGGTCACGTGTGGTCCTCGCCACCTGCTGGGAGAAAGACGGTCAGATCCTGAGGCGCTGAGTAGGCCAAGTGCTGCTTCAGAGCCGTCGGGAGGCCCCTGGTCGACTTCCCGTCAGAGTGAACAGTGAGAAGCAGGAGTGTTAGCGCTCATGGGGCCTCCCCAGGGTCTGGCTCTGTGCCCCAGGCTTCACTGACATTGAATTCATTCTGAAGGTCAGAAGGGTCGAATGTGAGCAACTTTCTGTGGTTCCCTAATTTTATCTCCCTTCTTCTCTAAACCCCTTCTGTCTCCTCTCACTCCTTCTGCTGGTATTTATCAAGCAGGTATCAATGCCAGGCCTGTGCCGGCCCCTGAGATGGGGAGTGACCGGATGGACACGGCCCCTGACCTCACAAGGCTCTTGGTCCGGGGGGACAGGAGGCAAGCGGGCCCCACACCCAGGCGATCCTGGTGCCGTCAAGGTGCTTTCTGGTTCCCCCTTTACAGGATCCCCCTGTGGTCAAGGCACAGGAGACGCCCCCCGGCTGCTGACCACGTGCTGTCCCTTTTATAAACCGTGACGACCTAAAAGTAACGTGGAACAGACAATGGTTGGGGGGGGCACGAGGGAGGATGGTGAGGAACGATGGAGAACGGTGTGGAGGCGCAGTTTCCCCATCGAGTGCTGAGGACGCGCAGCCCGACGTCCGCGCTTCCTGCGAGGGGAAGCGGCGGTTCTGTTCATTAAGGCTGTGGAGTTGGCCAGCGGGAGAATTTAAAATAAAAATGCACTTCGTACGTCTCAGGAAGGGGAAAGGGAGGTGAGCCGCCATCAAGGGGCTAAACGTCGTTTTTCACGGCAGGAGAGGCGATATGTAGCATCCAGAGATGCAAACCTAGACAAGGTCGTGTGTGTCGCCTGGAAGATTGGTGACAAGCGCCCGCGAGCCCCGAAAGTGCAGAAGTGACAGGGGAATCGACAGCCTGGGGAGGAAGAATTCCCCTTTTCATTCGTTACCGTGCTCCGCTCTGTGGTTTTTATTGTCATGTATTTGCATGTCAGTTTTATCATTGAAAAAAACTAAAAATGGTGCCTCCTCTATGTAAATGGGGAAAGTGGTCTGGAAGCGCATGAAGTGGGCAATTCCCGTCTCTGGGGAGTCTGATCCCCACCCCCACTGTCCCCCCCAGAGACCACCATGAAGAGCGCGGCGTCTGATGGGGCGACGGGAAAACTGTTCTGTCCTCCACAGAACACGCAACAGAAATGGAGGCTTGGTCACTGCCCTCAGGCCAGCACGGAGCCACCTGGACCCTCAGGAATCTCCCCAACCCCTTGGGGGGCAGGGCTCCTGCAGATTAGAAGTAGGGTCCCTTCGGGTGTTTCTGTCCCAGATTGGAGGCCACAGGCACAGCCAGGGGAGGGGCAGGGAGGGACCCCCAGGCTTCTCCTGGGACTCAGGGCCATGGGCTGCAGGCTGGCCAGGCCCATGGAGCAGGGACTGTGGGAGGTTCAGAGGACGGGCCGGGAGCAGTGGCTTTAACCCTAAGAGGGGCCAGCAGGGGAGGATGCGCGGGAGGAGGGAGAGAAGGGCCTCCAGTCCTGACGGGCGAAGGAGGTACAGAGACCAAACTGACAACCCTCACCAGTGTCCTGCCCCACCCTCCGCATCACCCGCTCCTCCCCTACCCAAAATCTCAGGGTCCCCTGTCCACTCATACCCTCCCTTAACCCGCTCTTCCCTGGTACATTTGAATAAGCCATCGCTCCCCTCTGGTTCTCTCTCCCTACTCCCCCAAATGAATTGGATGGGACTTTAAAGCATATCAGTTCAGAACACCTGGCTACTGGAGTGGAAGAGCCAGGGTGGGGAGCCAGAGGCTGGGGGTGGAGGGCAGGGTAGTGTGTGTGTGTGTGTGTGTGAGCGTGCAGGGGGGAAGGGTGATCTCGGTCAGTCTGCTGGATTATTTTTTCTTATCTTGTGTGAGATGATAACAGAAATGTCTTCAGCAATTATGACGCAGTCGTGCATGGAGATATCATTTATGGCTTAGACATAAACTCTAGAGAGAGTATATTTGTGTCTTCAGGGCCTGAAATCTCCTCCAGAGCCAAAAGAACAGAGGCAGCTGGTGGTGGGGCACGGTCAACAATGTCAGCAATGCCCAAAACATGGTTTATGCTGAGGTCTAATGGCAGGGAGGGGTTGCAGCCCTAACAGGGACACAGGCCTGGGGTGACCTCACTCTTGGAGTCTGGGGTATGAGCATCTGTGGTGAGGAATCTATCTCCATGATTAGGATATTGGTCCAGCTGCAGTTCCTTTCTCTGTCATGGCGTTGTCGGAGAGTAGGCAGCCCAGGGCTGGCACGGCAGCTCCCCGGTGTCAAGGTCCACACCCCTGCTGTCTCGTCCATTCACCACCCCTGTGGGGCTGCTCTCATCCTCATGGTCCGTCATGGCCCAGCACCGTGTTTGCATCCAGCCATCGGGATGTGGGTGAAAGGGAGGCAAGGAGCAGAAGATCCTCACCTGTAAGGGCTCAGCCTAGAAGTTGCTCCTATCACTCCTCGTTACACCCTGCTGGAAAGAGCTGAGTCACACGGCCACAGCTGCAGGGGAGGCTGGGAAATGTAGGCTTTGTTCTGAGTGGTCTATGCCCACTTTAAAAATGTCAGATTCTGTTCATCTTAAAGAAGAAGGGAATGGATATTCGAGAACAACCAGCAGTCTTTGGAACAGAAGCTTCTGGGTTGAACTACCTACTCCAGGAACCCTGGCCCTGCCAGAGTCGGGGGGAATTAAGCAAATATTGCCCTGTGGAGGGGCAAGACCTTTCCTTTGGAGCTCCAGCTGGGCTCCATTCCCAAGCAGAATGTCAGTCTGGAACATTCCGCGTATCACGTTGCATATGTGCTGAAATCTTTCTTGAACGTGCCCTTATTCATTGAGAAGTTGAAGGAGAAATGTGGTTTACGAAAGCTACTTTCACACAGATTTCCTGGAGTCCCAGGGACATCAAGGCCTCTGTGCATGAACAGAGTGATGAAGTGTGTCTCCCCTCTGCCGGGGTGCTACAGGTGTACAACCTACTCTGCCCACAGACCCATCGGGAGAGGAAGTAGAAATATAAGAATGCCTGGAGGACATGGTGATGAGGACTGTGGCTCTGGAGCCAGGCCGCCTGGCTGCCAATCCCACCCTCTCCACTCTCCCACCGGCTGCCCTCAGGCAGGTAGTTGAGCCCCCGACCCCTCATCTGTAGCACGGCCATGCTGATGATAACAGCAAGACCTGCCACACCGGTGGCTGTGGGGATTCAGTGAGTGAGCAAGGGCTTGGCACATAGTAAGCATTGGCTCTTACTGTTTATGGGGCCCAAGTGGTAATTAAACAACATTTAGTGCCTGCACACACACACACACACACACACACACGCATGCACACACTGAGCACGTCCACGTGCCATCCTGTGTCCTCGGCCGCTGCCCTGACTTCTGCCCAGGTGGGCGCAGCAACTGTGACGCAGTCCCTCCTGTCCACGGCTCTCTGGGTGCAAAGCGCTTTGATGTCATCTCCTCCGTCCCTAACCCTCCCAACAGTCGTGAGAGGCCAGTATTCTGGTCTCAGCCCCATTTCACAGAGGAGGAAACTGAGGCACAGGCAGGTCCCTGCCTCCTTGGAGCTCACACTGTGGGGCGGGGGCTTCTGTGAATAGGGTGGTCAGGAGGGGCTCGCCGAGGAGTGACACTTGGCAGAGCCCTGGAAGGTGAGAAGGGGCAGCCGTGAAAGAGCTGGAACAGCATCCCAGGAGGACGCACGGCCGGACAAAGGCCGGGTCGGGATGAACCTGGCACGTTTGTGGCACAGAAGGAAGGTCAGTGAGTCCAGAAGGAGGGTGAGGGGTGGACAGGTCCCCACTCGACCCCGGGGCCTGCGCATCTGGAAACATCTCTGAGTCTTCATCTTTTCGGGGCAGAGAACACCCCCACTTGGGGCGGGAAGGGCTTACTGCGTGGGTGGGGAGGGAGTGGGGGCGGGGCAGACAAGGCCCTGATGTCCTGTGGGAAGTCCAGGGCTGGCTGAGCCGGGGCGGCCTCGGCCCAGGCTGGCTCTTTCCTCTTCAGGCCTCCACCGTCTGCTTTGGGCCCCTCAGAGTGAGGAGCAGGAAGCGTGACAGTCACAGCGAACGCCTGCTTCCGAGTCTCCTGACCCAGGTGGCAGCTCTGACGGCTTCCCTGCACCAGCAGAGGGGACGCTGACGACGGGCTGCCCACCCTGCGATTCCCTTCTGGTTCTGCCCACGTGAAATCAGGCTGTTCGAGCCTCCTTTGCTGTTTGGTTTTTATGCTTCCCAATAAGGTATAAAGGCAGAACATATGCGTGATGCATGATGATGACGCTGGGATGTGTCTGACTTCATCCCTGCCATTTCTCACGTGTTCTTGCCATGGAAGGACACTGTTGGGGAAAGTGACATAACTACTAACAAGAACTGAAGGCATTTTTAACTCAGCAATTCACATGTGTGTGCGTGTGCGTGAGTGTCATGTCACGTCTCTGTATGTGTGCTAACCGTGTCTCTTATTTTCTGCATTCTGATGCTTTGACATCTTGGGACCCTGTTGACCCTGGAGGGACCGTCCTCCCAGAGTTGGCCAGTTTGGAGAGAGAACAAACAATTCGCCTGTGTGTGTGCTTCTCATGTGCAAACCAGCCCGTCCAGAGCCCACACCCCAACCACTGCTTCTTTTGGCTCTCATATTCCAGGCCACTATCCACGTGCCCTAACCACCCAGAGCCAGGTCCCAGACAACTAGGGGCGCCCACTATGCCCAGAGCCCACTGAAACCATTCAAACTGGCCGATCCTAAGCCCACTTGCCCCGCCTCACCTGTTCCTTCCTGCAGAAACCACAGTAAAGGCTCCTGCCACAGTTTTCTCCTGGCTCCCTCTGCCTCCTTCCTGACCCCATGCTTCCCCACCTCGCCCTGCATGACACGCCACGCCTCCTACTTCTGTGGATCTGTGAGTACAATAAACTTCTTCCTTCATCATGGTCATCTCTGTGTCCACACATCCTGCCATATCTGATTAAAACAAATCCCGGCTACCTAATTAAAACAGTATGTCATTGTGTGTCCCATTTGTGGGCATGCCCATAACAACGACACACAGAGTCACTGGTCCCCTCATGTGTGTTTAGACAACATGTCACTTTGCATCACAAAAACACCCAGTGATGTCAGAGGCGCCGTGCATCATAATGACGCTCCTGGTATCCAAGAGACCTCAATTCGCTGCTCAGTCACTGTCCCTGCGGTGAGAACTGGTGGCCGGATCGGAGCCTCCAGCTGAAGGGAACCTGATTACATCTAGATTGACCCCTATTGTGTGACAGCTAATGACCCAGTTAACCTCTGGTTAATTTCTGCTTCTCGGTGTCCTGGGAACGGGTGGTGTTTACTCCGGTTGGGACAAACCTTTATTAATGTGCATCAGGCTGGGGGGCTGCTGTTCTGGGCTGAGGGTTTCATAGAAACCGGCTGATGGGCCAGGGCCCCGCTGAAGTTGCAGAATACGAATGAGCTGCTTTCTTTCCCCATTCTCCTCTGCCCTGATTTGCATGACTAAGCTTTTTTGCCTTTTTAAAAAATGTGTTTGTTTGTTTCTTGATTGTTGCTCTGTCTCCTATGGAAGAAAGAAATTACTTGCTCACCAGCCAGGGACCAACATCTGGCAGAAGCCCAGGTCTGCTCCTCCGGCAGACGGGAGCCAGACAGCCATACTCGGGTTGGTAGGGACCATTCCAGGAGAGTTTACACGGCCCAGGGATGTGGGGATAAAAATTACACTGATCTCCAGCAGACTTGTTAAGAGGGGGTGTTGATCCTAGCAAAGGAGCGCTAGAAGGGAGAAAAGGGCAAAAAACCCTCCTGTCATTGTGAAATTCAGCTCGAGCTAACAAATAGCTCAAAGCTGGCTTCAAATGAGGCTGTGGGTTCCCAGGGGAGAAAGAAAACGTTGCTCATTCTTTTCAGACTTGCGGTTCTGGACTCTATCAGAGCCCATGCCTGATTATTAAAGCAAATATTTTATAATTTCCCCTTTACCCAACTGAAATGAAATTCATAGATAATATGACCTACCTACACACATATTTTTTAATCAACATAATATTTCAACTATAATATAAAAAGGAAAGGAAAAGAATTTATAATCAAACAAAACATTTCAACAGGCAAATGCTCTGACAAAATTGAACTAGAAGCCACAATAAAGTCGTCAGATGCTTGAACTTGGACATCAAATCTCATTGAATGAAGCGACAGATGCAGACCTGCGACCGCTGTGCTGTTTGGGAGCCGTTCAGATGCCATGAGAGGCGTCGTCATTGGTAACGCGTTTTAAAACTGGTGAACGACCCTCATGAAGTCGTGAACAAAACAAAGCACCACCTCAATTTACACCATGGTTTCCTTCCTGAAAAACTCGGGATATTTTAAAACAGTGGGAAAAAAATATTTTTGTGTCTGTGTAAAATGGAATTTGGTTCTGGCTCAGGTCATTTGAAGCAGCTTTTTCATCTATGTGAACATCCAGAGGGGCATTCAACATTAGTGCCAGTGCCTGAAGATCAAGTAGAGTGGTGGGCTGTGGAGGGCGAGCCCAGAATCAGTCCCTGAGGCGGGTGTCGGCGTCCCGTTTCCAGACGGCGAAATGAAGCCAGAGAGAGGAAGAAGTTCACCGAGGTCCCACAGCCGGAGAGGGACGAGGGGGGGCTTCAACGGGATGCTATTGGGAGGGAGGCCTGAATCTGAATCTAACTGCAGTGTGATTTCCGGCCTTTTGGGTCACACCCCTCGGCAGACTCTGCAGCAGCCCAGCAAACCTTGCAGTCCCCAGCGCGAGAAGGATGGATTCCGTCTCTGACTTTCCCCTGAAACTGAAGAGGAGGAACACCCTGATCACCCAGCTGTTAGTAGACTGCCTGGACCCCCGGTCCTGACTTCGTGCACCAGCCGCTTTGAGTCTGGCTGATAAAGGCTCACAGGTGTCCCCTCCCCGAAGTACAGCCCTAGGCCAAAGGGGAGCTTCCTTGCCCAGGAGGTTATAACCCTCATGCACATCCTAGCCAGAGAGAGTGACAGAGAGAGAAAAACGCCAGCCCCCTTGCCTCAAGTTGGGATCAACTCTGGGATAGAGTTCATGCTCTGGGGCTCTCCATATGGGATCTCTCCCACATGGCATCAGGCTGAAGTTACTCTGCTTCCTCGCTTAGCTTTCTTCCCTTGCCCTGTTCTCTACCTTCACTCCCTTTTCTTAGGAGCATCTCCTCAATAGATCACGTGCAAAACGTCTCCGTCATAGGCTCTGCTTCTAGAGCACTGACCTAATGTCGGGTCAAGATGGAAACCAAAAGACCACTTAGGAGACGACGGCAATAATCAGGGGGAAGATGACGGCGGCTTGGACTAAAATGCCAACAGTGGAGGTGGGGAGAAGGAACTGGTGACTTCAGAATATCGGTGACTTCATTACGTGCTACGCCAGTGTAGCAATGAGCCTAACCAGGGGTCAGCCAGCTACCTCCTACAAAGAGATCTGAATCCCCATCCTTGGGAAGGGGCCCCGTTCCAAGTGTGTCCTTCCTGGGGTACTCTCCCTTAGCCCTAGGGAACCATATAGGCTTTTCTTATAACCTATAGTCGCTCTTTTATCCTAGTTTAATAATTTGTTTTTTAACATTTCCCCTGTTTAAATTACTATGAGGTTTTTATCTCTCGACTGGGACCAGGCTGCTACAGTTCCCAGTGAGTGGAACCCAGCAAGAAGCCGACTGATAGGGATAAACGTCGTTTGTAGAGTCCCAACCCCAGCATTCCAGAGCGGAGCTTAGAAGGTCGGGCTTGAGGCTGAGAAACAGCAGCGTCAGAACCAGCACAGGATGGTTTCAGCTGTAGCGTTCTATTACTTCTGCTCTTTCTAGTATCCCATCCAAATGGCAGATCGAAAGACCACTTACTGGGAAATCAAAGAACATGGATTCCAGTCTTGTGTCTACAACGAGGTCTCTGGATAACGTTGAATGAGTCCCGTCCCGTCCCCGGGCCTCAGTTTCCTCATCTGTCACGTAAGCAGCTAAACTGGATGTTCCTCAAGATCCTTCCCATTGTGAAATTTCTACGATTAAGTGAGAGAGAGAGAGAGATGCGGCAGTATTCCCTCAACTCCGAAGTGCTTAGTGATGATAATGGGTTCTTCCTGTGATGATGATGTCAGCCTGACACCTCCCGTTCTTACAGGGCCCCCCCAGCACCCAAATCATCAGCGCTTCCTGAGAGCTCCATCTCCTAAGTAGATTCTGAATCCACTCACTTCTCTCTTCTCTCCTCCTCCCCACCTTTATCCAAGCCACCAGCAGAAACCATGTGGTTTGTGCTGAGCATCTGCTTTCCTTCTGCGTGTCTGGAATCTTGGCTGAGCAGAGGACACCTACATGACCAGCCCCCAGCAAATGCCATGGGCTCTGAGTCTCTAAGGAGCTTCCCTGGTAGACAACACTTCCCACCTGTTGGGTCTCCCTGTGCCCTGCACCCCACAGCTCAGGCTGCGCTTCCACACTACAGGTCAGATCATGACACTCCTTTGCTTAAATTTCTCCAATGATTTCCCATCAAATAAAATCCAAACTCCTTACTGTGGCCCACGAGGCATGATCTGGTCTATTAACGCTCCTTTAAGAGGCCAAGTCCTTGCTCAGGGTCATTGTTCTCACTACTTCCCGCTCCCTCGCTCCAGAAACGTGCTCCCCAGCACTTAGCCTGGCTGGCTGCTTCTCATTTTAGGAATGAAAAGAGTACCTCCCCGGGGAACCCTTCCCTGAGCACGCCGATAAAGCAGCCTTCCATGGTCATCACTTCCTACCTCATCGTCTTATTTTCTTCTCTTCATAGCACTTACCATACAATCTGAAACATCTTATTTGCTCACGTGTTTGTTATCTCTCGCTGTCTCCCCAACCAGAATGGAAGCTCCATGAGGACAGGAACCTTGTCTGTCTTGTTCAGAACTTTACTCCCAGCAGCTAGCACAGTGTCTGGTATAGTCAGTGCTTAACAGATATTTGCTGAATGACTAAATAAGAGAAAGAAAGTGCGCTCAGTCGTAGACAGGCTGCCCTTGTTCGCCTGGTTCCTGTTTCCAGGTGCACAGTTGAATCCAGAGCCCACGCATCTCGTTTACCGTCTGCTTCCTGGAACTTGATGGGCAGCTTCGTATACTTGCACCTTGTCTTTGTCAGGTCCGTTTCTTAAAAACAACAGAAGTCATGCCGAAAATTTAAACAGAAAAGGAATTTACTAAAACAAGTGGGTAGCTAGGAGATTTCCCAGGAGGGCCAGATAATCAGATTTAGAGGCTACATAGCTAAGAACTTGGTCCAAAAATCATCCCACAGAGCTATTCACATGAAGGTACCTCCGGCACCTCTGGGCACAAACCCTATGGCTCCCATTTCTCAGAGCACTGATGTACAGCTCCTCCCACTCATGGGCCAGCCCCGGAATTGATTTCATGAGGTTCTGGTTTCTTAAAGAGACAAGATTCCAATTCCAAATTTGTGTATGTGGGTGCAGATGCTGAGTGCACCCAGATTCAGGGGCCTAGCCCTAGCTGCAAGGGAGGCTGGGTAACTGAGTAATTGGAGTTACAGCAAGAGGCAGTGGTTTATAAGGTGTAACGTTTGCTGAACGCAGGAAAGGAGGTCAGGGTTTCTGTATGGCTAGACGAAGTGCACACACTCAGTAAATTCTTTGGGCAGGTGGCCACGGAAGAGCTCTCTTCCCCTTTAAGCCATCAGTTCTTATCCCATCAGAAGGCTGCAGCAAACCATCCCCTATCCCTCTCTCTCATGGTGACAGGCAGCGCTGTGACCACTTTCCAGAAGCTTCTTTCCTTTAAGGCAATGAGGAGCTGCTGGAATTGCTGTCTCGGTAGTTCCAATCATTGCTCATTCTTGCTCAGCACAAAATCAACCTCAGGATTGACATGGCTGTGCCTGAAAGAGTTTTTTATGCTAAACACCAGACGTAAACACAGCCCGGTAGACCATGGAGTCCGGCCTGGATTTACACATATGAAGTGGGGGAACAGGCAGAGAAAGGGCTGCACTGGTGTCTACACTCAACTTCTATCCATTCTGCTTTCCTTCCTTAACAAAGACGTAGGGAGTGTCTGCCATAGGCCAAGCAATGTGCTAGGAGCTGGACATGCGCTTCTGAGGCATGGTCCCTGCCATCCCGGAGTTCATCTGGGGTGGAGTTGGGGAGAGCAGATATCAACAAAATGGTCGTTCCAATAAATGTAATCTGCAGATGAAGACAAGTGTGCCCTCTGAAAGTCGACTAAATCCTGTTCCTTGCCTGCTCAGAGCCCCCACCGCGGGGCGTCTTGTCTCAGCGCCTGGCTGCCAGGGGGGCACCGGGGGATGGTTTGCTCCTCCATTTACGACACGGGGTGAGGACCCCAGCTCTCCTGACTCCACAGGGACGGACAGATGCTCTTGCTTTCTCTTTCTTTCTTCTTCCTCTTCTTTCTCTTTTTCTGTGTTCGTTTGTTTGGTTTTGTTTCCCCGAAGTTAAGCTCCACGCAGAGGGGTGCTCTCTGAAGTGCTGTCTCCTAACAGCAAGATGCCGGGGACAGTCCAGATGGGCAAACAGGGGAGGGGGCACGGGCCCACCACTCAGTGGACCTCATGCAAACTGTGAAGTGCAGTCGGCCAACAGGAAGTTCCAGCAACATGAAAACCGGCTTTAAGTGGGAAATAAGTCTAGGACAGAGAGAACCGGGTCAAGCTCCAGGCTGACCTGGGCCCCTGCCGCGCCCGCGCCTGCGCGCTCTGAGCAGCTCCGCACTCTGCTGCGCCCACAGCCGCCTGGGCCTCGCTGGACTTTGGGTTCCGTTCAGTCGGACTTGGATGGGACCTGAAATCCCGCATTTTTAGCTTGTTTCCAGCTGAGGAAGCCGCTGCTGGTCTGCAGCCCACACTCGGAGAAGCGAGTCCTGATCTATTTGACTCTGAGGCTTCGTGGCAACCCTTGAGCTGGGTGGACAGGTTCAGAAGGGGTGAGGGGCCTCTCAGGTAAGTGACCTCCCCAGGGTCACATGGCAGGTACACGGTGCAGCCAGGATGTGAAGACGGATCTGCCTGATCCCAAAGCTCCCGCTCTTAACTGACACCATCCTGTAAGAGCAACGTGGGTGATTTTTCTGTAGTTTTTCCTTAAAATCTGTTTTGCATCATTGTCTGACTAAGTAAAAATTGGGTGTGAGATGACTTCTCCTGCTAGAGTCACTAGTCTCTGAAAAGCGCCCTCGTGTGAACTGTCCTACCTGGATCCCGAGAGGGAGCGAGTGTCGCCGTCTCTGGAAGGAGGGCAAATGCCGTTGGCTCTCAGGTCGGTTCCTTCTGCCAACAGCTCAGCAGAGACCCAACAGAACTTACATGGCGTAAAGTCGCCGTCGTTTTTACCATCAAATTTCAGTGCAGAATCTTCACTGTGAGAGCAATGCAGCCTTGAGGAGGCTGCTGTTACCGTGACAGACGTTTTCAACCAGGTGAAACCTCAGAGAGAATTCCCACCCGACAGCGACGCTGACCTTGGCAAAGCTGCAGCCTCTCGCCTGGTTCCGGCTCCTCAGCCCCCAGCGCTTCCCGGTGACCATGTCCAGCAAACCCAGTGTGGGGTCCGCCCCTCACTGCCCGGCTTTAGGTCACCCGGAGAATGTACGTCAGTGCACCTGTCCTCGTCTCAGGAGAAATTAGGAGAGAAGAGCTTACCAAACAAGCAGATAACAGCGACGAAAACAAACCCAACAGTCAGAGTTCAAAAGGAGTGAGGACGGAACAAAATGTATGTTAATAGTCTATTCTGCATTTATACCCCCTTTTAGGATTTTTTGTTGTTATTGTTTTGGTGAGGAAGATTGTTCCTGAGCTAACATCTGTTGCCAAGCTTCCTGTATCTTGTATGTGGGATGCTGCCACAGCGTGGCTTGATGAGCGGTGCGTAGGTCTGCATCTGGGATCTGAACCCATGAACCCCAGGGCCACTGAAGCCGAGCGCATGAACTTAACCACTATGCCACCAGGCTGGCCCCTAAGATTTGTTTTGGTGGAGGATAAACTGTGCTTAGAAAAACACTGCAGAGCTGTACCCAAGCAACAACATCAAATTAAAAAAAGTAATAAGTCATCTGACTTAGCAGAGAAAAGAAAAAATTCAGGTAGACAAAATACCAGAATCACCCTCCAGTTTATAACCGGGACTGTCCAGTCCTTGGAGCAGAGGTTTTCTTGCCGAATGCAGATGGCCGCCACTTCGCTCAGGGTGTGCAGACATGAACTTTGCATTGACAGATGGAGCCCCACTTGTCCTGTCATTGGTGGTCTCTCATACTGTGTTAACCTAGAAACATGAGCAGCCAGCGGTGGGGGGCCCAGCCCTGCCACCCTCACCTGTGATCGGGGCACGTCACTTTTTCCCCGCCTCCCTTTGCCCACGGGGCTGTGTTAGATGACCTTTAGGGCCTTTCTCCCAACTCCAGAGTTTTGATTTCAGGAACCAGGCTGGCTTTGAGAAGGTGTGTATTGCACACAGAGTGTCAGCAAGAGAAGGACCTAGTTTAGTCATCTGCCAGTTCCTATGGTGCGACCCTGAGCAAATAGACAGATGGCTGGTGGTGGCAAGGAACAGAGAACTCAGTGAAAACAGGCTTGAACACTAAGGAATTTGTGGGCTCAAATCTTACACAATCCCAGAGATGGATGTCTTCAGGAATGGTTTGATCAGGCTGTGGCTCAGTTTCCAGAAGTCCTCCTGGTTCCTCCCTCTCTGAAGGGTCCATGCTGATTCCAGACTGCCTTCCCTCACGGGAGCAAGAGGAGGCTGCAGTGGTCCTGGGAGCTGCATCCCCATCCACCTTGTCCAGAGAGAACCTCGGAAGAGCCAGCTGCCCAGGAGAGCATCTCCTCACATCTCACCGCCCACCTTGGCAGGTGCCCATCCCCGAGCCAGTCAAGGTTGCAGGTGGGATGAGCTGCCTGGTTAGGCCAGTCATGGCCTGGTCCTGGACCTGGGCAGGGGTCAGGCCCACCAGGCCAGTGGGCTGGGAGATTTGGGGTCACATGAAGAGGGGGTGGTGAATAGTTCCCTGTAATCTTCCAGTAGGCACCCATGGCCTGGAGAAAGTCGCTGGATCTTCCTTGGCAAAACAGGAATAACAATAAGACGGTGATAACCATAACCCCCTTCTGACCTCGCAGTGTTGTCGTGGAATCAGATGAGGTCACGGGAGGTGAACCCTCTGGAAGCAGCAAAGCCCGTGTAACTGTTAGCAGGAGGAGTGACGTCATGCTTGTTACTGTTATTATCAATGCACCAAAACTTGTTTGTTTACTGTGAAACTGGTTCTTTTGGGATGACAGAGTGGTTGGTGGCAGATATCTCAATCAAAGAAATGGAAAATTCGGTGTTTATTGTAAAATCGATATTGCATGAAATTGATTTTTTAATTAAAGTTAATTTTCATTAATTTTATTACAAGCAACACATAAGTATATTCTCCTTGTAAGAAAATCAGAATATCAGAGACAAGCCCAAGGCCCTCTTAACGGCGCCCCCCCTCTGTGCCCACGAGGAACCAGTGCTATCAGCTGGGAGTGACGAGAGCCCTGGCAGGGGCTGGTGCTGTGTGGTTGGCTGCATGGTGACCCAGGTGAAGTATGTACATATTCATTCCTTTAACACATGCTTATTGGTGCCCACCCTGTGCCCAGCACGGCCCCCATGGAGCAGGCCTTCTACAGAAGGTGGCAGAAAAGGAGCAAATAAAACACAAAGCAGGCTCAAGAAATGGAGGGAACTGGTGGGGTAGGTGGTCAGGGAAGGCCTCTCGGAGGAGGTGGTGTTTGAGCAGAGGGAGAGGTTATGAGCCATCTGGAGGAGGACTGGTTCAGCAGAGCGGATGATGGCAGGAGCAGACAGAGGGCCTGAGGCAGGGAGCAGAGGCAGGGAGAGGCCATGGCAAGTGCGAGGTTCAGGGAGTTGGGGGAGAGCCCAGGTCAGGTGGGTGGGGAGCTCTGGGCTCAAAGATGGACTCTACTGGCTTCTGAGCAATAGATATTTTCACCTGTATCTGTGTAGGTCATAGGACACGCAGTGTTACTTTGTGGGGTTTGAAATACATACATACATGTATATGTGTGTGCATATAATGTGTCTATGGATGTACAGTGTGTGCATATATATGAGTATAATATGTCTATGGATGTACAC
>NC_060278.1:98533120-98546248 GCF_021613505.1 Equus quagga
TGGGCTCTGTGCACGTCTGTTCTGGGGCTCCAGGTTCCGCCTCGTTCCTCTCTGTGCTCCGCCTTCTTCGGGAGGGTCACCAGAGCTCGTTTGGCTCCCCTCTGTTGATGGCCATTTCCGTGGGTTCGGCTTTTCTGCCGTTCGTCTCCTTGTCGCCCAGCCGCTCTGGTCCGCGGAATCCCTGGACAGGCCGCCAGGCGGTCATCTCAGAGGGGGGGCACCGCGTGCTTCCTCACTGCTGGGCCCCGAGCCCGGAGCTCCCCGCAGAGCAGGCGTCAGCCAGCCCTGAGGCCCCCAGCGAGCCGCCTGTCCCCACCACGCTGAAAGCCGGCAGGAGGCGGCTGGGGCAGAAACCAGGCACCCGGGCCTGGACCAGTTTCATCCGCCAGAAAGAGGAGGTGAAAATGCTCTCTGACCCCTGTGGAAAACTGGCAGGTCTCCCAGGGCTAACAGTGGGTGCGCCAGGATGGGGATGGGGCCGGGCTGGAGGCAGGGTCACACCATGGGCGGAGCCCAGCTGGGCAGTGGGGCTGGCTTAGGGGCGGGGCCAAGCTGGGGGTGGGACCAGAGCGGGGGCGGGGCCAAGGTGGGGCAGGTCCAGGGCAGGGTCAGGACTTGCTGAACCCCCACAAAAGGTTCTGCTCGCCCAGGGTTTTCCCGGCTCTGTCACCTTCCCTCTGCTGATGCTTCAGTCCCACATTTCCCACTGCTTCTGCCAACAATATTCATTATAGTCTGAACATCTCTCATGCCAACACATTTCCTTAAAAAGTCTACACTATTGAACAGATGCCACTTTGGAGAATTCGCTCAGGAGAATAACTCCGCCCAGGGTTGCTTCTGCCCTGCGCACCTTATGCAGGCTTCACCAATGAGGGTCTGCACTGCCCACGAGTACGCCCTATCCATTAAATAGTGGATGAAAACACTGTGACAGGTCAGGAGAGAGACCACGGAAGAGAAGAAAAAGCTTTCTTATTCTAGTACCTTTAATGGCATTTGCTCCCGCCTTGGAGGACACGTTCATTTTGCACAGCCCCATGAAGGACGGAGCTGGCCCTGCCTGGGGAACTGTGATAAATCTACTAAGCGTCCCCTCACTCCCTCTGTCCCCGCTCCCCTGTGTTTCTCAGGGTCGCCAGAGGAAGCAGAGATCTCCTCCCAGGCTCCCCGCAGCTCTCACAGGCCGGCCAGGCGTCTCCCTCAACCCCTCCTTCCACACTCTCCTCTCATCCAGCAGCACATCCTTCCAGCCCCATCTGCAAGAGATCACCTGTGTCTGACACCCTCTCACCTCCTCCACTGGGACCACCGGCTCAGGCCCCCATCCCCTCACTGGCCTCTCCTGGTCCCCCTGCTCCAGCCGTTGCCCCACACTCCCCACCTGGTCTCAGCAGGTAATCCTGTTAAAATACGAACCAGATTGCGCCCCAGTGGCTCTCACTTCCCTCAGAGTAAAAGCTGAAGTCTTCACAGTGGTCCAGAGGCCTGAGACGATGGGTCCCTCACTTCCTGCCATCACCTCTCACCTCTCTGGCCTTATCCTCCCATGGTCCCCGCTTGACTGCAGCCACACCAGCCTCCTGGCTGCTCCCGGTGTCCCCAGTGCCCAGAGTTGGCACCAGCTGTGTACCTGCTGTGCTGGAGGGCAGAAGGAATGAATGGATACGCGTATCTCAGGCGGCAGCACTGCTCCCAAAGGGCAGAAGCTGGTTCTGGGGGTGGAAAGAGCTCACTCTCCTCATGCAGAACACAGACGTCCCCGCAGTACACAAACCACGGTACGGTGTTCCTGTGGGGGTAAAATTTCTGAGGGGTGATGAAGGAAAAAACATCTAAAATGGCTCCTTAGAGGGCGGTGATGAAATAAAGGTCTAGAAACACTGAATTAGAGGAGAATCAGTTGAAACCACAGCCTTTTCCTCCCACGTGTTGCCCCAGCCTTGGTAGGACTGTGAGGACAAATGAAGATCTGTGAGGCTGTGAACCGTCGGGGTGTTTTCGTGGTGGGAAGAGAGTAAGAGGAGGGCCCACTGCTTCGGGGAAACACTTCTTTTCCTGCCAAGGGACAGACTTAGGAAGGATGATATTTACATTTTCCTGAAGGCTCTGATTTTCCCATTTATCATTGGTCGGAGCCCGAGGCCCTTCCCCAGCACGTGGGATGTTCGTACGTCTAAGGGTCCTTCCACCAAACGAGGGCACAGTCTCTCTGTTAATGTAGCTGAGGTTGCTAATTTCATCCACTAATGTCACCGGTGCTGTCGCAGGTGGGCTCTCAGGGCATCTCCTGTCGCCCTGGGCTCTGCGGCTGTCGGCCCGTGTGGTCCCCTGAGCCCCTGTAGACGAGGGAGCCTGGAGGCAGCCCCAGCGCAGGTTTAGCGAGAAGACGAGCCCAGCGCCTTGGCCGCCACTTCCAGTCTCCGGGTAGAGGGTGGTTGTGGGCAGCGGGTTCCAGAGGAGGGCCGGGTTTCTGGAACCCCGCCCACACGCAGGTCACTGGCCTCACCCCGCCAGGCTTGGGAACTTTAAGGAGGGCCTTTAACTAGCCTGAGAGAAGGAGAGCTGGGGCCTGTAGCCCTGGGAGAGGCTAAGGCCCCCAAGGAGGGTTCCCCGGGCCCCTGGGAACCCGCTCCCCTTTCCTCCGCCGTCAGCTCCCCGAGCTGCGGACCACACTCCAGCCTCGTTAGATGAGCTCGGTTCGGCCCCAGGGCGGTGGTTCCCAGGTGCCAGCTGACCCTTCAGGGAGCGTTCTGGTCCTGCTGAGTCCCAGGCTTCTGTGACAAAGGGACTTGGGGAGCAGCGAAGCCCCCTCTGGATCTGTCCTCATAAGTCAGTGTCGGCCGTGGCGCGCTGCCGAGAAAATCTTGGAAAGTGAAAAAAAATTCTTTTGAGTATCTCGCTGCTCAGAGTCGTGGGCTCTAGGAGAGAGACGCAAACATCCCTGGGCCGTGTCCCCGTGATGGGGGGCGGGCGGGGTGCTCCCTTTTCACGGTGGGACCCGTGACATCCTCAGGGAAGCCCGGCGTCTGCTCTGCACGGGGGAGGCTGGGACGTGCTTACTGTGCGCAAACTGGAAGCGGGTCGGGCCAGTCACAGGGGGCTCCTGAAGTCCCTGCCTCAGTGAGGCCCCCGCTCAGGGTGCGGGCTGGGTGAGGGCCCAGCTGCCCTGGAGAGGTTTCTAGAAAGCCGAGGACGGATCAAAGGCACAAGGGACGAAAATCGTGCGGATGCCTGTGGCTTAAAAACTCATTGAAAATGCCCAATTCAGGCAGTTTTTCTGCATTTCCCGCTGTGTCGCTGGGCCTGCCTCTGTCCCTGTCCTGGTCCTTCACTGACCAGAGTCCCCGTCCCTGGGCTCCCCCAGACCTGCTCAGGCGTTTATTTTAAGCAAACCGGTGGCTGGGCAGACTGATCCTGCGAGTGGGCTTCCTTGTGGGCGGTTCAGCCGCTCGGCAGACTGGCTTTGGCAAATGGCCCGTGGTGGCTGAGGGCAGCAGGGGCAGGTTGAGGCAGCATGGTGACCTGCCCTCCTCAGTGTCCACCATCCCCCGTTTTCCCGCCCACGGAGCCCGCGGTGGGCACGGGGACTCGGCTTCGGTCCTTCGTTCAGCCCAGAGGGACTTGTGTTTCCTCTCTGCCTGGAACCTAGAGGTCAACTTCTCATCGGTGACATCACGGCCTCTTGGGTTGGCCCTCCTGTGACGATGGATTTGTGTCCTGTCCCGTTTGGTTCTGACAAGCACACGAGGCTGTGTGACCCCTGTCCCCACTTTACAGGTGAAGAAACACGAGTGAAGAAGTGAGGTCACGCGGGCGGCTGGATAGAACACGCACGTCGGCATGCACAGATTTGGGGTGTCCGTTAAGAGAACTGAAATCTGGAGCTAAAGCCAAGGTCGCCATCGCTGCCTCTTGGGAAGCTTCCCTTCTCTCCCCAGAAAGTGTCAGACCCGGTCAGTAAAGGCACTTGTGTCCTTAAGCTTGGGGGACGAGAGCACGGGCTTAATACAGAGGACGATTTCGTCTTCCCACTGCTTTGAGATGTCGGCGCTGTCCTCTCCCGTCCACCTGGCATCTGGTCCCCATCTGGACTCTCGGTTCCGCAGGTCCAGGCTTCCTGTTGGCGCCTGGTATCACACGGGAACTCAGGAGCAATTGCTCGGTGCACACCCACCACTCCAGACGCAGGGGACCCTCGGGGTGACCCCTGACCCCAAGCAGGCAGTGGGCGTTGGTGGAAACCCAAGGCCAACACACCTCTGAGTCAGACACTGGGGGACAATGAAGCCTTTGTGCGAATGCTCCAGGGGAGGGGCCAAGGCAGGAGACCAGGGGCTTAACTGCAGGGTCTGCGGCACAGGCCTCCGTGAGCACGCTCAGACAGTGCCCTCGAGGTCAGGCCGCAGCACAGTACAGCGGGATCTGCAATCTGTCCCCGCATCGCGGGGTGAATAGAGCCGCCACTGTGGAGACAGGGGCAGCCTCTGACGTGAGACCGAGGGGAGGAGCTCCGATCAGGGGGCTGGGGGCCTCCTGCTGGGACCCACGAGGCAGGGGTGGCGAGGGCGGCTGCGGGGGCCTCAGTGTTCTGGGCTGTCGGTTGGTCACTGGTGCTTTCCCAAGAGGACGTCTGTGCCTCTGACCCCTGACCCGGTCGCTTTGTTGCTCTGAGGTCCCTCAGGTCACCTTTCTCCAGGGGACGTGGATTCGAGGGATGCGCTGTCCACAGAGCCGTGAAAAGGGAGTCAGGTCCCGTCAGGCATGTTTAGGAAGTTTCCCAAGCTTCTGTCACTCGAGGGCCAGCGTCACGGTCATCGCCGATGCTTGTGGTGCCCGTGGTGGTGCGTGCTGTCTTATTAATGTTTTCCTTTAGGCCAAACCCACTCCCAGTTTTAACTGTCAGTCCATTCATTGTGGTGCTACCTCCTTTAGCCTCATCCCCCATCTTAATGGACTCATGGGTTGGAGGACCAGCTGGAATTGTTTCCCTAATTCACATTCAAGGGAAAGAGTAGCTATTACAGTAAGAAATGTACTCCCATAGTTATTGCTGCATAAGTTCCCCGGCTGGTGCAGAGCGCCAGATACCAGCGGCTTAAATGGGACAGAAGTGTTTCTCCACCGTGTGCAGCCTCGGGTGAAGGGCCAGGGCCCCGGGAGCCCCACGGAGTGTGTCTTGGCCTTCTTCTGTCTCACTGCTCTGTCACCTTAGGACACTGTTCTCGTCCACCTGGTCCAAGGGGGTGCAGGTGACACTAGGCAGGAGGAAAGGGGAGGAGGGGAGGTAGGGGCACAGCAATCCATCCGGGGTCACTGGGAAGGGGCACGCCAGCTGCAAAGCAGGATGGGAAATTCAGCTTGAATCTGGGTAGTCGTGTGCCCGGCTAAAAATTGCAGTTTCTAATATTCTGTGAAGAGGATGATGGATATTGAGGGACAACCAGCAGCCTCTGCCCCTTCTGTGGACTCGAGCCCACCTGCCACCACACCTCCCCGCCCTCCGTGGGTGAATCACTATCTTAATCACAACAGAAGCACCGTTCATGTCGCGTCACCAGGTGACGTCATTCTCTGCAGAGCCCATTATTGTCACATGGGTGCATTTTCTTTCTTATGCATCTTTTGTTTTCCCCGGAGTTAGCAATTTCTTTGTTTTTTTACTTGCAAAATTTACTTCCAGACACTTAGCTCTCCCCCAGTCCTCTATCATTTCATCCTCGCCAGGGCTTTTCAAGCTGTTTTCACCACAACACTTTGCAACCAGGCCTGGCACAGAGCTCACCTTCACCACGAGTGGTGCCTTCTGACGGTTTCTACTCAGTTCTGATACTAATGTCTTAAAATGTTGGTTGCAGCCCACTGAACTGATGCTAGTTGGAGAGGCTCTGGGCTGGCCGAGCCCGGCCTGGCTCTTCCTGGGCCTCCCGCTGCCCTTGGCCTGGGCGACCCTCCCGTGATCGACCAGCTCCCGTCTGGACACTTTTCTCTGCTCCCCTCCTGGGATGATCAGCTTTCTGATGGACTCCATGTTTTCTTTCTTCACTGATTTCCTGATTTCCATGAGTCTTCCAAATGACTTCTTTTTAACTGAGGAACACAAAATTTTTAGCAACTCTCCAGCCTGTTTTACTTTTTCACCATTTCTCCAGTAACAGAAAAATAAAAGTGAGAAGGAGAAAATTACAATAGGAGGAAGCCGAGAGCAAACAGGAGAATTGATTTATGGTGGTTTTGGTTCTGCACGGAGCCAGCGACACCCTGATGAAAAGCCGGACCTTCAGCCATGTATCATTTCTGGCAACATCCAGACGACGGGCTGCAAAGTTGACTGCGGCTCTCCCTCAGCTCTGTGCACATTCTGGGAGGACTCGTCTCTGTGGGGGGCCGTCCTGCGCACTGTGGGATGTTTAGCGGCACACTTGACCACTACACACGAGACGCCAGTACCGTCCGTCCCTCAGTTACGGCAACCAAAAATGTCTCCAGACATTGCCCAGCGCCCCTGGGGGCAAAGTCACCCCGGCCGAAGCCTCTGCTCCGAAGGTCTGGACGAGCCTGTGCCTGCAGCTCCGTGCAGCTTCACAGCCTATTGATGACGTGTCAGTGGAGCCCGGATGGGTCCATCTCATCCTCGAGGGGCCGCACCAGGTGTCATTAGCTGACGTCTGTGATTTGCTGTCTTGTTATGTGGGGGATACACCGTGGGCTCATGCAAACCCGTGGGCTCAGGGCCTGTTCCAGGTCAACTCCCCACGGAGTCAGTGCCTCCTGAGGAGGGGACTTTCCCTCCTCTGAGTTATTAGGATCTGAAATCACTGACGCCCCAGAACCCGCTCTGCTGCTTCTTAATGGGATCACAAGCAAATTGCAATAAAAATAATCTAGGGCTTGGGAAGCTATTATTAAAATGGGCCACTTACTGTCACTTGGGGACGTGTCGCTGTTTCTGTTTCAACATCAATATCTGAGACGATGTCCTTGGGAAACGGCGACTCTTCCCCACATGCAGAAACTCACACCTGAGAACCTGAAACGGTGCCCAGGAAGGACTCGGGGCTGAGACGAAACCGGGGGACAGTTTACGTTGTTGTCATTAATCTCACTGTCCTTCTGCCTCAGCCGTTTCATCTTCAGAGAGCAATGCGAGGGCCCTTTTAGAATGGGGACCGTCTCAACGTCACGTGTGCTGGAGGGAGGCATGAATGGAGGAGGTGTCTGTGCGGGTTAATTGAATCCACCACTCCTGCAATAATTATGGGGTACACGCTGTCCTGCAACCCCTGGGTCCCAGTGCGGGGTCGGGGTGCGGGCACAGGGCCGAGTCGGGCGCGCCTCACGCTGAGTCCCTCCCTCACTTGGGATGTGTGCTGCTTCCAGGACGTGTGCACGCTCACCCCGTTAGGCAGTCGTGTGCGGAGATGGAACTCACGCGCGTGTGCTGCAGGTGGTGAGCAGCGAGCAGTGGAAGGATGCCGAGCCCTGACTCCGTCTGCTTCTCAACTCTTGGAAAGAGGCTGGGGCAACAGCTTTCCTTCTCTACGGTCAAACGGAGCTCCAGCCAGGCCGGCGGGCAGGAAGCTGGGCTCTCAGTCCCGCTCTGTCTGGTTTTGCAGAGAGAATTCTGCTCCTGGAGGTCGTGTCAGGAAGTCGGTTGTGGCCCAAGGTCAAGTTGCCTTCTCCAGGCCAGCCTCCTGGTGACGGAGCTCATGCTCCTCGTCCGCCCGTGCCATCCTCGCACCTAGTTCTCGGGGTTCTGAACCAGAAGCAAGAATAATAAGATAATGTCATTCACCACTGTCCACAGGTCCCAACACACGTATTTTAAAGTTGAACAGGATTACACAAGTCCTTCTTGTGACCATTATTGATGGGGTCTGTTTAAGTGATGTTCTTGCGCGTTTGTGGTTGTCACGGTGTGGGATGGCAGGATGTGCGAACAGAGAGTGTTTTATGGAAACGATCCTTGCTGGGGATGCAGATACCTGGGGCAGCCGGGAGCCCATCACGGGGGCCAGGGAGAGCCTTTCTGGCCGGGTGGGAGGAGCGTGGCTCCTGGCTCCCTCCTCTCACCCTCCGGGATGTGGGGTCTGTGGGGGACATCACGCAGGGGAGGTCTGCCCCAGCCAGGCAGGAGAGAGCCTGCGCTCCAGCGACAATGATCCTACCCTTTGTATCTGAGGCCACCACAGGCAGGAGACATCTGAAGTCCTCGCCTGCAGGCTGAGAGAAGGAGACCTCAGAGAAGAAAGAAAACCCTCGGAAATCTTCTCTGTGAAACTCAGTCTTTGTTGCAGGAACGTGTCCCCCACTCTGAACTAAACACAGCCGATCTGGGCTTGGAGGGAGCCTGGCCCCGGCCCAGCGTCTGTCCTTCACTGACTCGGGGCCTGTGCTGAGATCGCTGAGCAAGGGGATGCTGGAGCGCCGAGGACATCGAGGGCCTGGATGGTCCAGCCCCCTCCTGTGTGTGGGGGCGGATGAGGCTCAGGGAGGCAAAGGGACTTTTGAGGACCCCCAGGTACTGGGTGGCAGAGCTGAGGCCCGGGGGTCCCAGGCTCCTGACTCCTTCCTCAGTGCTCTGTGTCCCAGCCCGTCATCGCTCATCAGGAGCCAGGCCTGTGCCGAGCACCTTAGGTCACCAGCCCTTCAATCCCGACCTCCACAAACACGTGAGGCTGGGATTACACCCGCTTCTCCCCCAGGCCCAGCCTGCTCCAAGCACCTCTCTGGCATTTGCTTTGTAAGCTTTAAACGAACTTGTAAGATGCGACTTGGTGTGACATCATCCCCTTGGTCCTGGGATGATGAGGGACACGCGGGCAGCGGACCTGGACTCACCCTCAGCTCGGAGTCAGGAGAAGCCAGGCCCGGCCTGTCTGTGACGACCCCGCAGACCCGTGGACGCGAGAAGGAGAATTGGCGCTTGTCCTTCGCAGCTGAGTGGGGGTGTGTGTCATGCAGCGTAACCGTGACAACAGCCAACCGCACGAACCCCTGTGACTGAAGCCACCGCAGCTCTCGACGCGCCCACGTCCCCCTCAGCACCAGGGAGACAGCCCATCCCCCACCCTCCACACTGCCCGATGCCCCGAGCATCTTTGTGCTGGATGGGGCTCTCTGAGCACGTCCCGTGGGCCCCTGTGCCCGAGGGGCTGCCCCGGGGTCTCCTCATCTGTGTCCAGTGGGGCTTTGCTGTGGGGCACGTGCTCCGTTTTTGCTTGTTTGCTGTTTTATTTTTCTCTAATCAGATGTTCAAGGGCCCGTCTCGTCCACTCATGCCGAGAAGGTCCGTTTGCATCTCACTGTGTCAGTCCATTCTCACGGTTCCAACCCTTTTCTCTGAGTGTTTGTCAAGCCCAGAGCTGGCCTCTCCCTCCTCTGGGTCAGGCATCATTCTGCTTCCTGGTCGTTCGTCCTGACGTCTCCGCTGGAGAGAGTCCGGCCTTGTTCCTCCTGACGGCTGTCCCTGTTGTGGAGTTTATTGTCAAATCACCACCACACCGTTATCACTCTCTTCTGTGGGAGCAGAAGCGGGCAGAGCTCTGTTCCTGCCTGTGAGGAGTCGAGAGAGAAGGGACAGGACCTGCTCACCATCAAGTGCCCCCCGAGAGGCGCTGTCGGGCTGGGCTGCTCCGTCTGTGTCACCCCATGGTTTAGGCTCACAACTCTGGAGGACATCGCTGTTATTATTCCCTGTCAACAGAAGAGGGAACTGAAGCTCAGAGAGGTTATGTAAGTAGCCTGAGGCCACACAGCTACAGAATATCCATCTGGAAGAAACTTCAGGCAATTTGACTAGGAGGGGGCTGGGGGTTATCTGTTGCCATTTTTCAAAGCAATTTCTCTGTTTATTTAGGGTGGACTTGGGGGCGTTATGGAATGGATGGGACTAAAGCCTCCCATCACTTCTTGGTGTCACCCCTGATAATAAATGGTCATCAGCACACAAGTCAGGCCCTAGGGGCGAGAGGCCTGGTGATGCCAGTGGGAGATGCCACCACATCTCGGCTGTTCAGTGCTCTCACCAATCCCGGTGGTCCTGGCTCATCCAAGCAGGCACTCCACCTCTCCTCCCTGCACAGCCTCTGCCCCATAGGGAGGCCTGGGTGGGGCCCAGTCCCCGGGTTGGCTGCTCCCTCTCTGACCCTTTCCTTCTGACTGTCTCCCCTTAGACTCCACAGCCACAAGGGCTCCAAGGACTCAGGTTGCTTCAGGTGATCTCACCTGTCTTGTGTTTGAACCTGACCTTGGTTGACTTCAGCAGCATCTTTTTTTTTTTTTTTTTTTTTTGCCAAGGGAGATTTGCCCTGAGCTGACATCTTTGCCAATCTTCCTCTATTTTGTATGTGGGATGCTGCCACATCATGGCTGCTGATGAGCAGTGTAGGTCTGCGCCCGGGAACCAAACACAGGCTGCCGTGCCAAGCTTAACCACTAGGCCATGGGGCCTGCCCCTTAAGCAGTGTCTTTGTTTAACCAAATGTGAGGCCTTGAAGCCACCGTCACCCCCTGGTCTAAGGCAGCCCATCGGGCTTCCATCATCCTTCGTCAGCATCTGGGCAGCGAGGACGCCCATCTCCACAGCGAGGACGAGGGCTGTGCTCAGGATGGCACAGCAGCCTGTGGGTGTGTCTCTGTTTATATCACGGAAGCATCCAGAGGCCTCGGTGCCTCCTCCTGCACCTTTGCTCAGTCAGAGACTCATCGGCAGGGAACGGAAAGTGCGCAGGGAAGAGAGAAGAGGACCGACTGTCTGAACGGAGACAGTGGAGGCAGGCGAGCCGCGGAAGGCTGAGACAGTTGTAGACTCGTCGATAATCGTAAAAGCGTCTGGAGAAATGGTGCTGCTCTGTGGCTCGCAGATGCTCCGTACGGCGCGGCCACAGTCTGAACGGCTGTTGGAATCGTCTCTGTAAACACAGGCTGTGCCCTGAGGCTCTGGGCCGTCACACAGTCATTTTATCAGCACCTTGACTTAAATATAAATGTGAGGCCTGAGGGAGGAATCAAAACCAGCCCCAGGGTCAGGAGAGGCAGGATCACTTTCTGTCGGGTCTGTGGCAGGTGTGACACGCTCTTCCATCTGGACTGGGAGCTGAGAAGGTGAGAGCCCAGAGCTGCCCGCAGCTGTCCTGCCACAGTGCAAGAGCAGCTCAGGGATGGAGCCCAAACCTGTGAAGGCAGAGCCGACGATGGAGAGAGCGTGGGGGCTGGATCCACCCAGTCCTGCAACCCACGCTACCCCTGGAGTTCTCTGCTAATGAAAAATTTCTTTTAAAACTTTTTTCTTAAAGCGAGGTTGAGTTGTCTTCCTGTTATTTGCAGTGGAAGATTCCTGACCCACACTCACCTGAACTGTCAGGAGTCATCGATCAAAGAAAACAGTATCACGTCCAGTTAAAACGGCTCGTCCACCCAGGATCCGTGACAAGGGGCCTAAGGACCGTGAAGCCACGTGGAGCCTTTTCTTCTGGAAGAAGATCTGGTGGCGATGACAGTGCGTTTGTCCCTTAGATGCAGAGCCAGGGCCAGAGCAGGCTGTTCTCCGAGGAAAAGACTTTCATGGAAAACTCCAAACACGGGCAATTCAGAATTGAGCGCTCAAGCCCGAAGTGCGAGCTTTTATGTTAAATTAAAATGAGCTTAAAAACATAACAGCTGGTTCCTTAGCACAAAGAGCCTTAGTGACTAGTCAGTTGTGACCTGACGTCCGACTCTCACCGTCTCCGTCTGTGGCCAGAACTCGGGGGACACGCGCCCATGGGGAGGTGGCTCTGCGCCCGGCGACTCTGAGGAGGCCTGTGTCCCCGTCGGCTCCTGGCGGCGACCAGGACCCAAGGTGCGTTCCTGCCTCGATGGAGCTTCTGTTCTCGGGTGGAGTGCAGCCTGAGGACACCCGGAACAGACGCTTTCGTGTGCGGAGCTGAAAACAAGAGAAGGGCGCGCGGAAATGCTCTGTCTTTTAGAAACGGATTTGCACGGGTCATGTGGAACGTCCCGGGGTCCAGTTCTCATCCTGACGCGACACCTGCAGCCCGCGCTGTGGCCCCGGGCTGCTCTGCTTCCATGCTGTTGCCACCGTCCCCTCTGTGCACAGACCGAGGGCGCCCGGGACTCACTGTCACCTCGGGCTTCGGTGTCCCTCGTCCCCATCGGGAGCTGAAGTTGTCACAAGAGTGAGTCAAGATTCTCGCCCAAGGATGTTGGTGGCAGTGTGATTTGCACTAACCAGAAACCATGAAGAAAAGGGAAAGAGAGAAAACGACCCTCCAGCCTGGAAATCGAGGATTCTCTGTGCGTTGCCATGACGGAACATCTCACGACTGTGAGCACGGGTGTTGCTGAAGACGACTTCATGGAACTTCACGTACCTGATACGACTTCACAGAGCAGACACGTACACAATAGATGTGAGGTTAAAGTCAGGCGAAATCTGAGGCCTATGCATGCTAACTAAATCCTGATGCTTTAAAGCAAGTAGACTTTTTATATATGCATTAAAAATACCAGAGTTGGGGTCGGCCTGGTGGCGTTGTGGTTAAGTCCGCCCACTCTGCTTCCAGTTGGCAGGTTCGGATCCCGGTGCAGGTCCAGCACCGCTCATCAAGCCATGCTGTGGCAGCATCCCACCTAAAATAGAGGAAGCCTGGAACAGATATTAGCTCAGGGCCAATCTGCCTCGCCAAAAACAAAAAACAAAAAGCACACAAACCAGAATTGGATTTTACTTTTTCTCTGTTTTCCAGGAGTATTTTATAAACTTTCTATTACCTTTTAGATCAGAAAAGAACATCATTAAAAATAAAGGCATAACAAAGGCACGGAGCAGCCTTCAGCCACGACACGTGCCTGTCTTTTCAGCTGGAGCATTGTTTTAGCTTCACAAACTCTCCTTTCTTCCCTGGGGAGTCCCCGGGGTGGGGACCCTGCCTCCTTCCTGTCTTGGTGGCGCCAGGAACGTAATGAGGGCTCGATGAATAATTGATAATTGCCAAGACCCCGAAAGGAGCCCATCGCTCAGCCGGGTGGACTGCCGACTCCTCCAGGCATCTCTTAAGTGCATTCCATTTGTTTTTGATTTTTTCAGCTTAAATGAAAATGAAAGCCAGGAGAGAGCTGCTGGCT
>NC_060278.1:98546258-98549212 GCF_021613505.1 Equus quagga
GCCCATCTGGCTGAGGGGAGACTGAGCTTCGGAGAAGGAGGAGCCTTGAGCCGACCCCGAGCAGAGCAGGGCGGTGAGCGGGGCTGGGCTGGAGGCGCTGAGCCAGGAGCCCTGTACTGGAGGCCGGTCAGACGGTCAGCCAGCGGCCTACTGACCACCAGGACGTCTGCCATCATCTGCTGCCTCCGTGCCCCCGACCATTGGGCCAGTCCTTGTTCCCATCTGTGGGAGGGCCCCTGACAGGCCCGGGAAGACCCCAGGCCAGCTTTCAGCAGGTGGATGGAGCAGGCAGGCCACATCAGGCACCAAGGCGGCCCCGTTCATCCCCATGAGGGCTTCGGTCCGGCTCGTCAGCGGGGAAGGTCAACACCCATCGCCTCCAGGACCTGAGCCCCTGACGGGTTCTGAACAGGCCCTGGGCTCCGCTGACCTGGGGCCTCTCCCTGCTCCTCCTGCTGTAGTCAGCTCGCCACATCCCATCAGGACCGGAGGAGATGGAGAGAGGTGCCGAGCATCCTTCTCCAATGTGGCTGCCTGGACCTCACCTCTGCAGAGAGACGTGTCCCTCCTACCTGGGGCGCGGACGTGGAAGAAATACCCTCAGGCCGGGACACCTGCCCAGACACTCCAGCTCGGTAAATCCCTTCCAATCTCGCAGAAGTCGGTGATGACGTCACTTCCGCTCAGAGGCTGCCCCGAGCCCCTCCCCCTCCTGCCTGTCCCCTCCCTCCGTTTCCGGTATTTGCATATTTACTTTCACCACAGTGAGGAGGAGGGGTCAACACGAGACTGCAGGGGGCTGGGCCGACTGGTCACTTGGTCAAATGTGCGCTGATGGTGGCTAAGCTGGGACTTTGGGGATGAGTGAGGATTCAGGCTGGTGAAGAGAGCGAGGGAAAGGAGTTCCCGGGGGGCACAGCATGTGCAAAGGCCTGGAGGCCAAGATGGTGCAGCAAGTGTAACAAAGGAATGAAGTTCATTGTGGCTGAAGTGCAGGGTTGGAGGTGAGGATGATGAGGGAAGGAGGCAGGGGTGGGGCTGGTGGGGCAGCCGAGGCCAGAGAGTGCAGAGCCTGGCAGCCGCGGTGGGAGCCGGGAGAGTCCTTAGAAGCAGTGGGGAGGCCTCACTGAGGTTTAGCAGGGATGTGACATGGTCACTCTGTGCATGCTATGGGGGGTGGGTGGGAGCAGGTGACCAGGGCCAGGCTGTCCATGAGAGGGGTGAGGCGGTCATGTGGGTGAGAGAGGGTGGTCACCTGAGCTAGCAGGGTGACCTCAGAGGTGGGAGGAGTGGAACAGGGTCAAGAGATATCTAGGAGCAGATGCAATGGAATTGGGTTTGAGATGTGGGGGAGAGGAAGGAGACGGGAGAGATGCCTAGGACCCAGCAAGGGCCTGGGTGGATGGAGTCACCAGTCACCAAGGTGGGGACATCCAAAGAGGCCACGTTTGGGGGTGACCTCACTGAGTTGGGTTGGAGGTGACTGTGGGACACCCACATGGACGTGTAGATCTGACGCTCAGGAGAGTGGTCTGGGCTGGGTGTGGTTAAGGGGTCACCTGGGTGTATGTGCCCGGGAGTCTTGGGGAGGCTGAGACCCCACAGAGGGTAAGCAGAGTGGGGTGAGAACCTGAGGGAGTAGATGGAACCTGAGGGACCCCTGCATTTAAGGGTAGGAAGACAAGAGGACAGAAGAGGGTGAGAAGGCCTGGCAGGGTGGGGGGAGCAAGGAGGGAGCCATCAAGGTTCAGGACCACTCTCTGTGGACTGGGGCAGGCCCATTTGATGGAGCCCAGGTGAACCTGACAAGAGAAGTTCCGTGGAGTGGGGGCTTGGAAGCCCGGATGGAGTGGGCTTGGGAGTGAGGGGGCGGTTGATGAAGGGGACTGTGGACACTAATTCAGGACACGCATTTGCTTTAAAGGGAGGGATGCGAGCTAGAGGGACACTTGAGATGTGTCTATACTATATGTCGATATGTCTGTATACCTATACTGTATCTGTGTCTATCCATATCTAAATCTCTGTCTGTATCTATATCCAGCCAGCCATGGGACTTCGCTCCTGCAGAGTAGTGTCACATTTTACAGAGAGGCCGGAGCTGTGGGAGGAAAGCTGGGCAGGGCGAGCCCCAGACACCAGGGAATAACCAGAGCTCAGGTTTACTGAGCTGGTCCTGATGCAGGCCCGGCACCGAGCACTGTGCCTGGAGCATCTCCGTTAAGCCCCCACCTGCCCCAGGAGACAGGTCCCATCATGACACCCATTATACAGAGGAGGAGACTGTGGCCAGAGAGGGCAGTGACCTCTCCATAGTCACACAGCTTGCAGGGCCAAGCCCATGCCCCTCATCACTACTCTGCAGCCTGGCTCAACTGCAGGAGCAAAGTCCCACGGCTGACTGTGGCTTTGGGCGCCCCAGGGCCTGGTGTGTGCAGGGCCAAGGAGGCCCAGGGCTGGCACATGGAGGCCATTTGGGATACTGCTGGTTTTGGCTGCAGACTCTGGCTCCTGCTCTGTGTTGAGCCCCCTTCGATCAGAGTCTCTGTTCCTGCTGGTCTCCTGGGCTCTGGTCTAGCAGTTTCCATGGGTCACAGCCCCGGCACCGGGGGAAGGGAAGATGGAGAACAACACAGAATCTGTAACCTCCCCCACTGCTGGTGTCCCCGCCCGCCGGCCAGGGGGCGGACGACAGTGTCCCTCCCACGCCCAGCCCAGGCTTTGGGACCCACTGGGGAGAGGGCACTGGCCGCGGGGTGTGGGGCGGGGCCTGCTTTGGGGAGCCAGGTGGGTTCAAGGTGATCTGGAGGTCTGTGAACAGGGGAGAGGGAAGAGGACAGCGGTGACGGGGGGATGCTGAGTTGGTGCCACGCTCGGCGCAAACTAAACATGGCTTCTTCTGATGGCCCACTTTTTACGTATTAATTCTTTTGGTCAGCTCACAGCCTCTTGTT
>NC_060278.1:98549222-98559927 GCF_021613505.1 Equus quagga
ACCCACAGCAAGAGGCGTGCCATTCTCACACGCGGGCCGACCTGCGCTCCTGGACGCGGTCGGGCGCGTCTCGAGGACCCGCCTGTGGCTGTGACGATGGAGGCACCGCCACGTGCAGCCGGCCTCTGCCTCTCGACGGGGAGGGGGCGGGTGGGGGCCGGCGGGGGCGCGCAGGGTCTCCCCTGCGAGGCCAGGCGGAGGTTCGCGGCTCCAGGTGCCCGCTCTGCTCCTCCCAGAAGCTGGACTCACGGGAAACGGAGGCCCGGCCGCCCCGCGAGCCCTGTATTTACAGCCAGGTCGGTCCTCTCAAGGCCAAGGCCACCCGGGGACCAATCGTCTATTTGTCCCCAACATGGAACAGCCGGCTCCTTCCGGCTGCCTCCTTGGAGAAAGAGGGGCTGGGGGCGGGAGCGCTGGGGGCCCGTCCCTGCTCCCCAGGCCGCGTCCACGCGGGAAAGTGCTCCTGTCCCTGCGTGTCCTCCGCAGCCGGGCGGGGCCGGAGCGGCGCTGCCCCCGGGGTCTGGGGGGCGGCCGGCCGGGGCGGGCACTCCCGACGGCGCGGGGCGGCGGGGCTGTCGTGCTGGTGATGATGAGGCCGGGGGTCTGGGCCACCGACAGTCCCCGGCGCCCCAGGAGGGGGGGGGCGCGTGTGCCCGGCGCCCCATCGCGCAGCATGAGCGGCCCAGAGACGCCCGCAGGCGAAGCGGCTGATGATGGGCCCCGCAGCACAGCGCGGAGCGGATCCAGGAGCTCGGGTCTCATCGGGGTCCGACGTCCCCTCTCTCCTTCCTCTCCTTTCCCTCCCTCCCTCCCTCTCTTTCTTCTTTCCCTCAATTGCACTGGAAAATGCCTCGGGGTGCAAAATGAGACGTCTTTTTGTCGAGTCCTCCGAGAAGTCGAACAGCCGGACCGATGAGAACGTGGCCCTGATTAAGCCCAGCATCTGATGTGACATTCTCTGTGGTAACGTTTACTTCCCGTTACTAGGGCTTGTGAAGGAGGCGGCGCTGAGAAGGCAGCCTTGCGAGGTCCAAGGAGGCTGGAAGATGCGTCAGGACCCGCCCCCTGCGCCTCCTCCCCGGGGTTTGGGGTCGCGAGGATGCTGCCGCCTGGGACCCCTCCTGGTTACCGCCGTGAACCTGCCGGCCGAGGGGCCTCCTGCAGCCTCCGCGTCTGGCCCGTCTGTCCTCAGGCCGAGGCTGGGCCGTAGTGACCGGCTGGCGGTCCCTGCGCGTCCGGCCCTGCTCGGACGGCCCGAGGCGAGCCCGGCTGCTGGGCAGTCGGAGCCTCGCAGGCTCTGGGATCGGGGGCCTTCTCGACAAAGCCGCACGAGACCCGTGGCCCCTACTCAGAGAGCGGAGCCACCAAACGCCTGGTCACTCGTTTGCCAGTGATCCCCCCCCTCCACGGGCATCCTGGGGTCCCCCTCTTCTCCAGCCTACCTCGAAGACGCTAAATTCGAAACAGGCCTCCAGTCTGTCCATCTGTCCGCCCCCATCCCCTGCTCTCGTGAGCGGGCAGCTCAGTCCTTGCTCGGGTCACTGTGACAGCCCTGTGGGTTCTCCTGCCGACTGTCGTCTCCCCACCTCGAAGTTTACTCTCCACACCCACCCTGAGGGAGAGGGAGCTCCAGAAAGTCAAATGAGCTCCTGTGGCCCTGAGTGTTTCAGTGGCTTCCCACTGCACCTGGGAGAAAGTGACCCCCAGCCCCCATCACATGGCGCAAGGCTCCTGGGATTCCTGCAGTTTCCCCCAAATTGTATCCCACCATTGTGCCATGCCATTCCAGACACTCTGGTCCCCCAGCTCTATCTCCAGTACCCTGAGTTGTCCAGCCCCAGGGCCTTTGCACATGCTGCCTCCCCTCCTTCTGGAATGCTCTCCCCTCAGCTCTCCCCATGACCCGCTGAAAGGAGCTCAACACAAGGTTGACATAATGGAAATCATATTGTAGAAGAGAGACCATGTTGTAACTTTGAATGACCTCTGACTAACTAACCCAGCTGGATTTGCACCCTCCAGGAGATCCACCTGTGCTGTAGACGTTATGACCCCTGCTAGAGCCTATACCTTGCAGCTGCAATAAGATGATAACTTTGTTCTTTTGAGTTCCTTTGGAATGTGATGACCCCCAAACAGACAGTCTATGCTGATAGCCATCATCAATGAAACTGAAAGACCTGGAGTGGCGACTTGCAGTCTGTAACAACAGAGGGTCAACATTCCTAACCCCTCCCCTATAACCCACTGCCCTATATAACTGCGTCAAGATTCTGTGCCCTCCTTATGAAGGATCTTTTTGACATTAGTCGGCCATCTGCCCTCTTGCTAGCAAGCTGTAATAAAATGCCCTTTCTCTGCCACCATCTCACCTCTTGATGACTGGCTTTTGTCTCGGGGAGAGCAGATCGTGCCCTTTGTGCGGTAACACTGCCCCTCATGCCCTTCCATGCTCTGCTCAGGTGTCGCCTGCTCAGAGGACAGCCCTGACCACCCGTCTAAAGAAGCCCTCGGCACCCACGTCCTGTCCCTACGTCCTGCACAGAACTTGTCGCCATGTAAAATTGATGTACTCATTTTATACCCTTCTGTTGTCATTTCCACCCACAGGAATGTCAACCACGTGGGAGAAGAAACTGTCTGTTCGCTGTGGATCCCTCCTCTGAGAACGGGGTCAGCCGCAGAGTGAGTTCTTGATTTGCGTTTGTTGAGTAACTGAAGGAACAAGAAGAATCATGGGATGGAATCCCAAGAATTCCAAAATAAGTATTTAAATCATAGAATGTTCGAGTCAGAAGGAGCCCTTGGAAACCATTCAGCCAAACCCATTCCTTTTGCAGATGGGTGAACTGAGACCCAGGAGGACAAAGTGCCTGCTCCACACCCCAAGCTGGGGCCCTGCTCTGTGCGGGGGGATCCGCTTGCGTGGTTGTGGGGGCCACATGTGGCTGTCGGGCCTCGTCTACCCCTGACACATGGCCAAGGAAGATAGGGACAGAAGGCACAAATATGCCCAAAGATAAAAGACTAAAAGCTACATGGTTCAGAGGAGACAGAGCTAGAGGCTGGGTGCCCAGTGGCCTGGAAAGCTCCCCGGGGACGAGGGGCCTGAATGGCTTGAGGAGCCGGTGGACCCCAACTTTGAGGGTCAACTCATGGGAGGGCCTTAGGCAGGAACAGGCTGAGGCACATCCCTCAAGAAGGTAATTCAGGGACAGAAGCATCCGCTGGGTGCCTGTCACAGCCAGGGGCCTTTCACACGGAAATCAGATCACGTGTTCGCTGCCTGGAACCTTCGCTGCTTCTGTACTGAGGCAGCTTAACAGACGACCACAGACCGGGTGGCTTCAGACAGGGGTGGTTTGTCTCTCAAGTTCAGGAAACCGGAAGTCTGAAATCGGGGGCAGGGGCGGTCCCTCCTGGGGCTCCGAGGCAGCATCTGCTCCAGGCCCCCTCCAGCTGCTGGTGGGGACCGGCCTCCTTGGGGTCCCTTGGCTTGTAGATGCATCGCTCCCATCTCTGCCTCACGGTCACACGACTTTCTCCATGTGTGTCTTCACACGGCTTCAGACAAGGACGCTAGTCATTGTACTTAGCGTCACCCGAACCCAGTACGACCTCATCTTAACTAATCACATCTGCAAAGACCCTCTTTCCAAAGAAAGTCACATTCTGAGGTTCCGGGAGGGGCAATGCTATTCAACCCAGTGCAGCTTCCCATTCTCCCGGATTGAAAGCTGAGCCCTCTCCAGGCCTGTGGGGCAGAGCAGCCTGGTGCTTGAGACCAGGAGGCTGGAGCTGGGCTGCCCGGGTGAGCACCCAGCTCGGTCATCACCCCCGTGTGCCTGGGTGGTGGGTCATGGCTCCCTGTTCTTTATTCCTCTTTTGCCACATGATGTCACGGGGCCTCTCAGTGATGTAGGATGGCCAGGTGACCTGCTCTGCTCAATGGGGCACTCGTGGGCTTGACCACGCAGAGGCCCTAAGTGCACTTGTGGGATCTGGCTTGGTTCTTGGCTTCTGGAAGGTCCTGCCCCGAGGAGCTGCCCTCCTAGGGCTGATGAGAGCTTTGCAGGGCTGACCTGAGGCCGATCCCCAGCCTGCGGCCAAGCCCAGCAGCCCGGTGACCCTCCACAGAGTCACCCCATCGAGCCCAGCTTGGATCAGCTGAGCCCAGACAACCTGCCCTCCGCGAGCTGTAAGTCACTGCGTTTGGATGGTTCGTTACAGATCAACACTGGGACAGTGGCTGAGGAAAACAGAAATGTGTTGCTGGGCATTGAGCTGCCCTCTCGGTTTCCCCATCTGTAAAATGGGGCTGATAACAGTACCGGCCTCCTCAGTTGTTGTGAGGGTGAAACGAGATAATAAACGTAAAGTGGCACGTGGTGATTATCAGTGAGCGTCAGCGCCATGCTATCACCAGGCCCAGCACGACCCTGTCATCTCACGTCCCCTCCGTCACTTGGTTGAAGGCAAAGGCCTCTTCCTGTTTCTGGAAAACTCTCTGCCTTTGTGCTCTTCCCGATCTCCACGAGGGTGGGTCTCCTGGTCCTCTGAGCTCAGCTCCGATGGCCCCTTCGCAGAAGCACCCTCCCAAGAGCTCGGCTGCCCCTGAGGCTGCTGCCTGTCTGCTTGTTAGTGTCTATCCACAGCCAGAGGGCAGGGACTCCTTCTCTTTTGTCCTCTGGATCATCCCACAACTAGAGCCAGCCGACACATACTAGGTGCTCAATTAATACTGTGAACCTATTCTAAAGGGCAGACCAAGCCTTCTCTTCATGTGTATGTCCCCAGCAAATCGTGTCCAATGCCTTCCTTGCTCCATGTCTCTTCCAGGGGCGGAGACAAGAGCAGACGAGGTCCCTGCCCCACGGGGCTCCCACGTTGGCGGGAGAGAGACAGGAATGTGAAATCGAGCGGGACCGCACATGGCCGGTGGTGAAGATCGGCAAGAGGGAAGCACAGCAGGATAGGGAGGCGGGGACAGGAGTGGTGCGGGCTCAACAGGCTGTTCAGGGAGGGACTCACTGAGACAGTGACATGCGGCAAGGGGCCTGAAGAAATAAGCGGGGCACGAGTGTTCTGCGGGGAGCGTTCAAGGCAGAGGGCACAGCCGGTACACGGCCCGTGTGTGCGAGGAGCAGTGGGGGCCAGAGTGGCTGCAGGGAGGTGGGCGAGGGAACTGTGGGGGCCGAGGTCAGAGAGGTGACGGCACGGGATCTGTGTACGACCTTGAGGGCCATTGAAAGGACACTGGCATTCCCTGTGCGTGTCGGAGCCCTCGGATGGGTCTGAACACAGGAGTGACGTGCTCTGAGTTCATTTTAGGTGACCCCTCAGGCTGTGTGCGGGGCCAGACTGTGGGGCGGAGGGCAGAAGCAGCTGGACCTGCGAGGAGGCCACCAGGGCGGGGGCAGGAAGGTGCAGGCTGGGGTCACCAGTGCCAGCTCTGGGATTTGCACCTGAGGGTCGGCTCATGGGATCTGCTGATGGATGGGGCGGAGGCGGTAAGAGGGAAACAGACCGTCAAGGAGGACGCCAAGGGCTTTGGGCTGAGCGGCTGGAAGGACTGCCGTGCTCCTGAGTCAGGTGTGGGAGGTCTCAGGAGGCGCAGGCGGGAGCAGGGAGCGGCTGAGAGGCAGAGAGACCTTCCAGAAAGGTTGGGGGCCTGAGCCGACTTGCCCCCCCCTCAAGAGCTTCCTTCATCTGAGCTGCAAGGACGACCACCTGTGTTGTCCCCGAGTGGGTGACGCCAGCCAGGCTCTGCACTTGTGTCTCCCTCCGAGAGACAAAGGTCAATGTCACAGCAGTCTGCTCTGATGCTGGCTTCAAGCCAAGGCCCTTAATATTCCATGAGAAATCTGCATTGATGAAATTTTCATTAAAGAAACATTATCCGTTTCCCTCGCCTTGTTATTCTGTGGCTGTGGGTATCAGGCTAATTTGGGTTTGATTACCCCGATGATCTGAAGATTGGAGCATTATTAAAAATTTAGATGAGCAATGATAGGTCTGCGCCTCCCTCTCCTCTCTCAGCCGGAGCACAGGGGCTCTGCTAACGATCACAACGAATTCAGGGCAGACACGGCAATTAGAGGAGTATCGATAGTTCGAGGGGGCTTCAACCCCTCTGCCTCCAACGAAAATCGGCTGGGTGGCTTCCAGGGCACTCAGATCTAATTGATAAAATGCAGCAAAAGAGAATGCCAGTCCTAGACCCAGTTGCAGTCTAATGAGCTGTATGCGTGCCTGAGCGGGTCCCCTCCCCTCCCCTTCCTGAAACGTGCCCCACGTGTGGAGGAAGGAGCCTGCACCAGGCAGATGCCTAGAAACGGTGCCCGTGGGCTGCGGTCGGCTGCAGAGGGAATCTGTCGGCCAGCTGTTTTTTTATCTGTTTAATGAGCACCTTCCTAGACTTATGATCTCGGGCTCTGTGTTTCCTGTCTATTAATTGTCTGATTCTCCCGACCACCGTGAGAGACAGATGCTCTCATCATTCCCACCTCACGGATGGGGAAACTCTGACCAAGAGGGCTGATGTGGTTTACTCTGGGTCACCTGCCAGGCAGGAGCAAAGGCACGAGTTGAACTCAGGTGGTCTGGCTTCAGAGCCCATGCTCTAAACGGTGTGCCTCTGTGCCAAAGTGTTGTTGTTATCATTATTTTTGGAAGCACAGTGTTTAAAAATATAATGTCAGAATTTTAAAAGTAGGTATTTTTATACAAAACCTAGCTAATACGTTAAAATAATTTTAAAATCAGTCAACTTTTCCACCTTGCGACAGCAGCTAGTGCCAATGTCCCTTAGGATGGCATGTTCTTCCCCTGGTGCCCCGCCAGTCCCAGAGTCTGCCTATCACCACAGCTGAGTGCCATTTGCCTTTGACCATTGAATTTACCCTTTTCAGGATGGTTGGACTGCTTCACTCTCTGACTTACTCACCTGGTACTGGTAGGCATTTGAATTTGCAACCTCTAAGCTAGATGCTCTCTTAGTCTTTGTTTATTTCTGGAATCTGCAATTTTTGGTTTCATGAGAAACCAGCAACAAAAACAATTTACCATTTGTCTAGTTAAGAGATACGGAAAATCTTTCCAACCCCAACTTTCTAGCCATTGATGTCTAGTTTGATATGCAAGATGGGACCTCTCTATATTTAGGTATGATGGAATAACTTTTATCAGACCAAGGGAACACCTGTCAAAGCTTAATAAACTGAAATTAAAGAAAAAAGAAAGGGAGAGAAAGAACAAAAGAAAGAAAGCAAAAAGGGAGAAAGAAAGAAAAACAGTTTTTGAAGGCATCAGAGCAACCCAGGCTGGCAGGACTTGAGAGTCTGCACTTCCAGAGAGAAGGGAAATGCACTGTGCTGAGCCCCACATCCTCCACTCCTTTTCTCCTTGAACCAGTTGTCAATGTGTAAGTGGAGAGGGGCTGAGAAGGCAGAAAGTGACAATTCAGAGCTGTTTGCTAAGTTCACAGATCTGGAGAGACAAACGTTGACATTCAAGGCTACCAAGAAAGCCAGCCTTTCAGGGCCCAAGACATCAGAGGAAGCAGACCCTCCCACCCTCAGCAGTGAGCCTGACTGTCTGCAGCACCTTCCCACTTGAAGTGTTTGCTAATCCCTAAACACAGAAGGAGACGCCCAGAGGCCAAGCAGAAAGTGGGCTGCAGAGAAGCTGAGAAACTAAGCAGAGTTTTCACCAATATCACGTTGCCATAACAACAAACATTAGAGTTCAAGGCTCAAAAAAACAGAAGCCCTGAAAACATTCAGTCTTTCACTTGAGACTCTCGAAGGACTTTCTCCAGGAGTGAGGTCAAACCAAAATAAACCAGGCCTTATTAAGACTGAAGAGCAGCCTTAAATGATCTCAATCCCAGATTTGATTAAGGAAATCTGGCCCACCATACTGGCTGCTGGGAGAATTTACTCTGTAGACAAATATAACCTCATCGAGGGGCCGGCCCTGTGGCCGAGTGGTCAAGGTCGCATCCTCCCGTTTGGTGGCACCGATTTGGATCCTGGGTGTGGACCTAGCTCCACTCATCAGGCGATGTTGAGGTGGCGTCCCACATGCCACAACTAGAAGGACCCCCAACTAGAATATATAACTACGTACCGGGGGGCTTTGGGGAGAAAAAGAAAAAGAAAATAAAAGATTGGCAAGAGATGTTAGCTCAGGGCCAATCTTCCTCACCAAAAAGTATACCTTAAAAAAAAAAAAAAAGATAACATCATCGAGAGACACTAAATTTTCAAGTAAAATATCCAGCATTCAGAAAAAGTTACCAGATATCACGGGAGGAATGACCAAAACCAACATATGAAAAAACAGATGACAGAAAAAGACGCCCAGGTGACAAAGTGCTGAAATGATCAGAGACAAGCTTTGAAATAATTATTATCAATGTATTAACTAAAAAGATGAGCAGCTGGAGCATTTTGTCAGAGAAAGGCAATTTACAAAAAGAATCAGATGGATAGTCTCAAACTGAAAATAAAATAAGTAAATTTAAAAACACAGGAGATTGGCATATCAACAATTTAGACAAAGAAGGAAATAAGTTTGTTGAAAATGTCCATGATGAAGCACAGAATGAAAGCACTGAAAATATGGAAAAGAGCATTAAGAATTTGGAATATTGGAGAAGGGTCTAAAACGTGTAATTGAAATTATAAAAATAGAGGAAAGAGAGGATGTTGCAGAAGCACTATATGCAGCGGTATTAGTTGAGGATTTTCCCAAATTGATGAAATACATCAAGTGGCAGATTCAAGAACTGCCAGCATGATGAAAATAAGGAATTACACACTTAATTACGTTATAGTAAAACTGCCATGAACTGAAGACAAAAGGAAACCTTAAACACAGCCACAGAAAAACCATACATTTCCTCCAAAGGAGCAGCAGTAAGTGAACAGCTGACTTCTAAACGGGAACAACGGAGCCAGAAGAGAACGGAATGATTGACGTGCTGAAAGAAACAGCGGCCAATTCACAACTTTACACCCATCAAAAATATACTTTGAAAGTGAGCACGAAATAGAGGGGTTTCCGGAGAAGCAAAAATTGAGAGAATTTTTTGCCAGCAGATCTGCACTAGAATGAACACTGAAGGGAGTTATTTCGGCAGAAAGAATATGATTCTAAATGAAAGTGCAGAAATGCACCAAAGAATAAAGAGCAATAAAAAGGGCAAAATGAGTAAATTTAATAAGTATGCAAAACAACAATAATAAATGTTTTGTGGGGTTGACAATACATGTAGAATTAAATTACATGACAAAGATGACACAAATATCCAGAAGGATGTTAAGTGATGCTACCGTGTTCTAAGGGTCTTCATTGTGCAGGAGGGGTGAAGTCCTCACTTAGGGCAGACTGTAATGGGTGGAGGGTCTAAGTTCTAATCCCTGGCATATGCGTTAAAATAATAATGAAAGCAGCAAAACAAACAATCCAATTATGGCTTATAGAATGGAATAATAAAAATACTTGCTAATACAAAATAAGGCAGGAAAGGGGAGGATAAGGGGACACAAATAGAAAACAAATAGTAAGAAAGTCGACTTAAGTCACAGGAATAATCGCATTAAATATAAACAGATTAAATTCCAAACGAGAAGGACCCGTCTTATTTCTCATCTGCAGAGACACACGGGTCTGCCTCGCCTACTACAAGGGGTTTCGAAGGTGCGCGTGCTTGTGGATCAGCTGCGGAGCTTAGCGAGGTGTCTGCCTCCCCGGGCCGACTTCAGCATTTAGGGCTGGGATGTGAGAAGCTGCATGTTGAACAAGCCCCAGACCTGTCCTTGAGGGACAATAACGTATTATGTGGAAGGGGTGGGGACAGGAATGAGGATAAATTGGAAGCATGGAGATTAGTTCTCGTGGGGCTTAGCGCTTAGCAAGGGAAGGGCACAAACACACTAATAAGTGCCGTGCAGGAAACTGTAAAATGATTGTCTTCAGGGAGGACCTTTGCCCTGGTGCTCGGGGCCTGGAGCCAGAGGGCCCCCTCATCTGAACTACTCAGATCCCGGTGACTCGGGACGGCCCAGCTGTGGGCAGGATCCATCCACACTCAGGTGTTTATTTACTGGTGCAGCTCAGGCAAAGAAAGTTAAACCCTGCTGGAGCACAGCGGGGAGAGGAGCCGGCCACCGTGTGGGGACGGTGAGCCTCCACCTTGTCCAGGATGCCCACTCCCTGCAGCTGGTTGTCTGTGCGCCGGCCAAGGCCTGCTGGACACAGATCACAGGTGGGGCGGGGCTGTGGGCTCAGGGCCCCCGGCAGCTGCCTGTTCACGGGCTCCTGGTCTCCCTGGGGGTCCCGGTGCTCAGCAAGCGAAGGTGAAATAGGGATTTCATCCTGCGGCAGGAGGGGGCACGCCAGCCCTGTGCTGCTGGGAAGCTCTTTCTGACAGCCCCTGGGGTGCTGGCTGTGGTTCAGGACCCACAAACGTGGACCTGAGAGGGGTCCCCTGAGGCAGAGGCCACGTGGGGTGGGGAGCGCAGGCCTGTCCTGCCTCAGCTGCCCAGGGGACCTGCCCAGGGCCGCGAGTTTCTCCTGGAGGGCCTGCCGGAGGCAGAGGGGCGTCTCCAGAGTTCCCGGCACCGTGGCCCAATGTGCCAGGTCTGACTGGGGAGCGGTGGTGGCCATGCTAATTTACTGATTTGCTTAACTCTACAAA